>NC_085137.1:426754982-426976665 GCF_035046485.1 Aedes albopictus
TGAATCCTGTGAATACTTTATTTATAAAAAGCAAGAATTTTATCCAAGCCACCGTCGAGTTGGGAAACTTACTGATGGCACATATTTCCGGTGTTAAGTTCAATTTATAGGCAGAGCTGAAAAATATCAGACCTCTTAGTTGACTGCGTGACCACCTTTACTATTACTGGAGACCCATCAATACCAAGACGATAATAACAAGCTTAAAAATATAATTTATTTCACAACCAAAAATCGCTTTACACATATTTATCGCTTGCATCGATTATTTTAACTGTTATTACCACTTCCTGTGAGATACCCGGAACCGGTTGCAAGACTGTACCTATTGTCTCAAATATGGTCTGAGACTAGTTTCTTGCTTACTGTTCAACAGGTTTTCTGAAAAGCCGAAAATTGATATGCATGCATGGATTTGATTCATTTTACATTTTGGTCATTCTAGTGGGACATACAAAATGGGTTGTACCGGTAGTCTCTAATGTGATCTGAGTCTATTTTTTGTAAACCATTCACCAGGTTAATGAAAAAGCCGGGGTTTGATATGTCGCATGCATGGGTTCGGCTCCTATATGCATTTGATCACTTCCAGCAAGACACTCGGAACCAGCTCCGGAATACTACTGGTTGACTAGAATATGGGCTGAAACCATTTTCTTGCTAACCGTTCATCAGGTTATATAGAGAGCCACTTCCGGCGAGACATCCGGAACTGTTTCTAGAGCACTACCGGTAGTCTCTGCTGTAATCTTAGGCTATTTTCCTGCTTACTGTTCACCAGGTTATTGAAAAAACCGCTATTTGATGTGACGCATGCATGGATTTAGTCAAGGGTTTGGTCACTTATATTTGACCACTTCCGGCGATTCATCCGGAGCCGGTTCCGGAACACTACCGGTAGTTTCTGCTGTGATTAAAGGCTATTTTCCTGCTTACCGTTCTTCTGGTTATCGAAAAAGCTGCTATTTAATGTGTCGTATGCATGGGTTTGTTTCCTATCTACATTTGACTACTTCCGGCGGGACATACGGAACCGCTTCCGGAATACTACTGGTTTTCCTAAATATAGTCTGATTCCATTTTATTGCTAACCGTTCACCAGGTTATCGAAAACGCCGCTATTTGATGTGTCGCATGCATGGGTTTGGGTCACTTTTATATTAGACCACTTTCGGCGGGACATCCGGAGCCGCTTCCGGAACACCACCGGTAGTCTCTGCTGTGATCCAAAGCTATTTTCCTGCTTACCGTTATTCAGGTTATCGTAAAAGCTGCTATTTAATGTGTCGCATGCTTGGGTTTGGTTCCCATCTACATTTGACCAGTTCCGGCAGGACACACGGATTCGGTTCTGGAATACTACTGGTTTTCCTAAATATAGTCTGATTCCATTTTTTTGCTAACCGTTCATCAGGTTATCTATAGAGACGCAATTTGATGTGTCGCATGCATGGGTTTGGTTCAATTTTATATTTGACCACCTCCGGCGGGGCACTCGGAACCGGTTCCGGAACACTACCGGTAGTCTCTGCTGGGTCCAAGGCTATTTTCCTGCTCACTGTTCATCAGATTATCGAAAAAGCCGCTATTTGATGTGTCACATGCATGGATTCGGCTCACTTTTATATTTTGCCACTTCCGGCGGGACATCCGGAACCGATTCCGGAATACAACTGGTTCAGATATGGACTGAGAGTATTTTCCTGCTTACCGTTCGTCAGGTTATCGAAATAGCCGTGGTTTGATATGTCGCATGCATGGTTTTGTAGCATTTTCATATCTGGCCCCTCCCTGGGGTACCGATCCGGAACACCTAAATGGCCATAACTCCGGAACGGCTGGACCGATCCGAACCATTTTCAATAGGAAACAATGGGACCAGATTCCGCATCGAATGAACCGTCGGTCAATAAAATCGGTTGAGGTTTACTGCCAAAAAAAGATGTGAGTTTATTTTGTACACACACATACTCACACACACACATACACACACACACATACATACACACACACAGACATCACCTCAATTCGTCGAGCTGAGTTGATTGGTATATGTGACTCGACCCTCCGGGCCTTCTATCAAAAAGTCATTTTTGGAGTGAACATATAGCCTTTCCAGTACACTTAGTGTACGAGAAAGGCAAAAAGAAAATCATTTAAAAAATTTATCAAAGTTGAAATAGATTTCTGAAGTGTTTTTACAACTATTTATCACAGAAGATCTTTAGAAATTGATCGTGAATCTCCTTGAGATTTCTTCAGATCTTTGTCTAGATGGTTGTGTTGGGAATTGAGCGTTTGGGCGGTTCGGATCGCTTTTGAGCGAACTTCGTTTTTTAGTTTTGAAAGTTGCTAAAAGCTGTATAGTTTTATTAATATTCATTTCATGAAAAAACAAGTAATATCTACTTACATCGAGTCTAACCTCGCTCTTGTTCTCATCCCAACAAATCTTCTTGCTGTATATAAATCCTACAACCTTCAATGCATGATAATTAGTATAATTCCAGTAGTAGTTTAATAAGTTTTACTCACTATTCTTAAGGCAAACTTAGTTTAGTAAGTTCAGCATTTTAATTCACCGTAGAATATAAGTTTTAATCCTATATTAGATTGTAGTTTTAAGTAGAAAATTCAATTTTTAATACTCTTCTATAGAACGTGTTTCTGTTTTTCTCCTGTCCAAACAATACGTTGCATCTCCCTATTCTTTATCAAATCCCTATGACCACGAGAGTGTAAATGATTAACGCTAGGTAGTCCCACATAGCGGTCGTTGTGAGTCAATCGGGGCGTATCGCTCAGTGATTCCCAAGTCGGCAACATTCCCCGGCCCGTAACTTGGTCCGGAACTGTTCTGGCCAACGTTACCTCCATCGATGTCCAGTCTTGCTAGTTTCGCCACCGGTCGACGAACTACTCCAGCAGATGTTTGCAGGATCGCCTGCCGTACTCTTCCATCGGATCCCTGAATCACTTCAAGGACCTTACCTCTTGTCCATCCATTCCGAGCTGCCTCGGTTACGATGATCACCAAATCTCCAACGTGTATCGGCTTCACATCTTTAAACCATCTAGTTCTCCGGGCAATCATGGGTAGGTACTCGCGTATCCAACGGCGCCAGAACGAGTCCACCATGACCCGACATAGATTCCAGCTGCTCCTGCACGCCTGGGTGGCCTCCTCCAAAGCCTTCGCCGGCTGTGTTGCTCCGCTCGAACTCATCAACAAAAAAATGATTTGGCGTTAAAGCCTCTTGCTGTCCTGGATCAACCGGGATGAAAGTGAGTGGGCGCGAGTTTACGACGGCTTCAGCTTCGACGATCAGTGTTGCGAAGGTTTCTTCATCCGGATTCCTTGTAGTGTACATAGCTTCCAGAGCCGTCTTGATAGATCGTACTAATCTCTCCCACGACCCGCCCATGTGAGGCGCTGCAGGCGGAATGAAACACCATTTCGTATTGGTGTTGGTGAACGTTTCTGCGAGTTCAGCGCTAGTGTTCTCAATTTCTCGTCGAAGTTCATTATTGGCACCAACAAAGTTGGTGCCATTGTCGCTGTGTATTTCCACTGGAGCGCCACGCCGGGCTACAAAACGACGAATGGCCATCTTGCAGGATTCCGTACTGAGAGAGTGGACTACTTCCAGGTGGACTGCCCGGATAGTCAAGCACGTAAACAGAGCAATCCACCTTTTCGCCGTCGCTCTGCCTACGCGCACCGCCAATGGACCGAAATAGTCCAGGCCTACGTAGGAAAAAGGTCGAACGTAAGCTTGGAGTCTTGCTGTTGGAAGCGGTGCCATTCGTGGTACAACGGGAGCAGCATTCCGAATCCGACATCGATTGCAGCGTTTCGTTATAGTACGTATCAGCGTTCGATGACCGGGAATGTGGAACCGCTGTCGCATCTCATTTAGCACCGTCTCGCCGTTCGCATGGAGGTATTTCCTATGATACGATTCCACGAGTAGCACTGTAACCGGGTTATCCTTGGGAAGTATTATGGGACACATGGTGTCATATGACGCAAAATACGCCTTCTGAATGCGGCTCTCTGAGCGCAATACACCCGCGGCATCCAGGAAAGGCGATAGCTGACGTAGCTTGCTGTTCCGTTCCAATCGTGCTCGTACATTTTCTCGCTTCGCAGTCTCCAGTACTCGAAGTTCTTCTCCATAGGCTGCCTCTTGTACCTGTCGCCAAATGCAGGTTTCTGAAGCAATCAGCTCCTCTTGCGTCAACGTTCCGTATTGTAGAGGTTCGCCACGCACTTTCTTCCGCAGGTTGCTCAGGAATCTTTGCACGTACGCCACACTTCGCCACAGCCGCTTCCAGTTTGAAAAACGACTCCATTCGATCGTTTCCGTATTAGTGTCTTCCCGATGAACCAGGCATGCCCGAATTTCTTCCGATGTCTCATATTTGACTTGGTTGTCTACCGGCCATTCTTTTTCCGACCGGTACAGGAATTCAGGTCCTCGGAACCACCGACAAGCTGGCGAAAAGCAGGGTCCATTTCCCCACTTCGTAGCGTCATCCGCAACGTTTTCCTTCGTCGGAATCCAGCGCCATTCTCTCTCATTCGACTCGGTCAGTATCTCCCCGATCCTGACGGCCACGTACTGTCGATAGTTTCGGTGATCCGAGTTTATCCAGGCTAATACATTCTTGGAGTCCGTGTGGTAGAAACATTCGTCGATTGGTAAACTGTGCGCTTCGCGAATCATCTTCTTCAACCGTACACCCAGTATTGCGGCCTGCAACTCCAAACGAGGGATGGACAGGGACTTCAACGGTGCCACCTTGGATTTTGCCGCAACCAGCGCAAATTCCACCTTTCCGCTGTACACAGCCCTGAAGTACGCTACGCAGGCGTAGGCTCCTTCACTCGCGTCTACAAAAACGTGAAGTTGTAGCGATTCTAAGTCTCCAGGACCACGATCCGAGAAATAACAACGGCCAATGCGAACACAGTTTAGCTGTTCACATAGCTTCGTCCACTGGAACCATCTTCGACATAATCTCTCCGGGATTGGCTCGTCCCAGTCCGTTTTTGCCCTCCAAATATCCTGTATGAGCACCTTGCCGTGGATGACAAAGAATGACATCAATCCTAATGGGTCAAACAGACTCATGACCGCTCGTAGAACTATGCGCTTAGTCGGTGGATGTGTGGTCACTTCCAAGGTCGTGGAGTAGGTAAATTCATCTTTATCGGGACACCACAGCATTCCCAGAATACGTTCCGTTACGCCGCTTTTATCCAGGGTCAGATGCTTTTTCGTAGCCGTACTGGGTTCCCCGACCCGTCGAAGAACTTCCTCTGAATTGGACATCCAGTTCCTGATATGGAAACCTCCTCTGGAATGAACGATTCGCACTTCCTCAGCCTTCTGCACTGCTTCGTCGATAGTGTCCGCGCTGTCCAGATAATCGTCGACATAATGTTTCTTGATAACAGCCTCCGCTGCCGCCGGAAACTCCGCTGCATGTTCGACAGCATTGATGTTTTTTACATACTGTGCCGAACAAGGGGAGCAGGTAGAACCGAAGGTAGCGACGTCCATAATGTAAACTGCTGGATCTTTGTCCGGGGAATCACGCCACAACAGTCGCTGAGCGTGCCGGTCTTCTTTCTTGATTCGGATCTGATGGAACATCTCCTTGATGTCGGCACAGAGGGCGTAGCGTCTCTCTCGGAACCCGAATAGAACGGCGGGCAGAGAGCTCAGGAGATCTGGCCCCTTCAAAAGCATGGAGTTCAAAGATACTCCATCTACCATAGCCGCAGCATCACAGAATATTCGGATCTTCTCCGGTTTCTTGGGATTTAAGGCTACTCCTAAAGGGAGATACCAAGTCCTCCTTGGATCCGCTTCCTTCAATTCCGCTTCTGTCGCCCGGTGGATGTATCCTTTTTCCTGGTATTCGACCATCTGCTTCCTCACGCTTTCTCCTATAGTCGCATTCTTCGCCTGATAGCTATCCGGAAACTCAAACACGTCGAACCTCCAAAGCAAGCCGGTCTCGTAGCGCTGCCCGATCCGCTTCGTCGAACTCTCCAGTATGCGATTTGCCCTCTGGATCTCTCGTGACTGTGGACCGTCGACAATCTTCACCCCGAGGCTTTCCACAGAAAAATATTGCTTCACCAGCTCGTGAAGCGATGAATCCGATTCGCAGCTGCAGATGTGGAAGCTCAATGCGTTCTCACTGCTGCCTGGCACCGATCCGTAGATGGTCCACCCCAGACGTGTTTTTGCGGCGATGGGTTCTTGAGGATTGCCTTCGCGGATCTTCAACACGGCTGCAAGATGGGAATTATCGTTACCGATGAGGATCTTAGGAACAGCGTCTTCATAATCCTTGATTGGTAGTCCGCCCAAATAAGGGTACTTCTTCACCATTTCCGTGTAGCGGATTGACTGTCGAGGAAGGTCTAGACGGTTCACTGTTCGGACATCGACCAGCTGGTAGAGATGCTTCTTCTGTTCTCCGGAAATCTCCAGGCTAACCTTCATCGATTTTTTCTCGATTCTCTTAACATTCGCTGTCCACTGCAAGCACAGTGGATTCACTTCCCCTTCGTTTCCCAGGTACTTTACGACATCCTCTTCAATCAGGGTCCTCGACGATCCGTCGTCAAGGAAGGCGTACACCATGATAGAGCGGTTGTTGGCATACAGCGTCACCGGTAGAATTCGGAAAAGACTCGAACGATCAACGAAGTGGTGATTGGTGATTCCGTGCGCAGTTTCTGGTTCCCCTTGGTTACCATGTGTATGAAGGAGAGAATGATGTCTCGCTTGACACCCGTCCACGTCACACAGTTTCTTGGACTTGCATGGTCGTTTTCCGTGCGCGCCAATGCATGTTCGGCAAAGTGAATGGGTTTGAACAGCTTTCCAGCGATTCTCCACGGTCATGTCCGCAAACTTTTTGCATTCCCTAACCTTGTGGCCAGGTTCCTTGCACACAAGGCACGTAACGAAATTCTCCGACCGAGTTGACTGGCCTACAGGAACGTCTGACTTTGTAGGATACTCCGTTCTTCTCGCTCCGCTGTGTGCTCCCAAAAAATTCTTTTCCCTCGATTTCTCCGGCTTTCCAGGCTGCGTCGTTCTCGGATCCATGTGGAGCGTAACATCTGCCGCAGCAGTTACCAGCCTTGACATAAACTGCGCAAATGTTCGCAAGTTGGTGATCGGAGCTTGCTGCTTGAACATCGCCCAATCCAGCTTCAAATTGGCCGGTAGCTTGTCCACCAGCTCGTACAGAAGAGTAGGGTTGTTGAGGTGTGCCACTTGTTGTCCCATCTCCACGTGATCGCACAGGTTTTGCACTGCCATTCCGAAGCCGATCAGGGTCTCCAGCTTGTCCGGTCTCGGTGCTGGAACTTCTCGAACCTTTTTGAGTAGCATGAAAATCAGGTGTTCCGGCTTCCCATACAATGTCTCCAAAGTAGCGATTACATGGGGAACTGCCGCAGGAAACAGTAAGCGACTTTTAACAGCCTCCAACGCTGGTCCCTTGAGACATCGCTGCAAACGTATTAAGTTTTCAGCGTCCGTATATCCACAGGCCTGGGAAGAGTTGGCGAACGAGCTGATGAATACTGGCCAATCTTCCGGGTTCCCAGAAAACATCGGCAAATCTCTTGGCATTACTTGCCGGGCTGCTAGCTGAGTTGAAGAAGGCCCGTCGACTTGATGACGTATGCTGGATTGAACATGTGTCGCTGGTTGCCTCTCGGGATGGCTGGATGTGACGAACGACGATGATCCCTGTCCCGCACTGGCATTCTGACTTGGCTGTTGAACTTCAAAGCTGTTCCCCCATTGTGAATCGCTCATTGGTGGGTCCGATCTCATCCCCGGAAGTCCTAGAGATGAACCGCACGCTGTGTGCTGTGCTGGTATCACCGGCGCTGGTCGAATCGTCGTCACCGTTTCGGATCCAAATCCTGCCTCGCCAACGGGAAACTCATTACGGTACCGTTCAGGAACAACTTGATTGGGCTGCGAAGTTACAATCACTGCTTCACCACATACACTTGTATCAAACATCACTCGCGGTGGCTTCGGCCGGGCGATTGTATGGCCGAGCGTTGACTGTCGCCAAGAAACGATCGGACGCGAAAAACAAGTTGACATGGGTTCCCCCAAATCATTTGAAGGGCGAGAGGAACCTTCAACACAATGTGGTAGAGAAGCAAATGTGCTTTCCAAGGGGCGTGTATGCAATGATTGGGTTTGTCTAACCGTGTTTGAAGAGAGAGGAGGGAATTTGCTCTGAGGAACGCCTAAACCTGACTCTGATCTGGTGGTTACAAAGCTATTGTGACCTGGCCTGCTAGTTCCTACACTGAAGCTATCGTGGGCTGATACAGCTATTGTAGTATGCGGGTTTACCACTCCAGAGGGGTTCATTTGCTTTGCACTTACCGGAGCCGCCGGAGGGGGTGGGAAAGAGTTTACCGTTTCGCCTTTGTGTGCGCTGTTCGATGGCTGCTTGCGAACCGTCCCGATTCCGGAACCCGTTGCCATCCTCGCTACTGAGTGCGTCGCTGTTTCAATGCCAGAGTCGCCGGCTGGTTGCCTACCGCTGGTTTCACCACCGGTGCCGCTTACCGTAGTAATGCGTTCCACAGATGTCGTAGTAGTCGTCGTCGTGGCAGTCGGTGCTTCACGATCGCCCAGAACCTCGTTCGCTGCAGGGGATTGCATCGTCGAACAGGCTCCGCCGAGTTGCACTTGACTTCTCCACTGTCGTACCTTACTATTACTGCTCTGCTGGGAACGTAGACTTCTATCAGCAGCATCAAGCAGCTCTTCCTCCATCAGACGTAGCTTCTCTTCCTCGTAATCTCGTTGTATCTCCAGTTTCCTGCGTTCCAATTCTCCCTCCTTCTGCATGCGGGCGAGTTCGAGCTTCCTCTCTTGTTCCCGTAGCTCCAGGTTAAGCATTTTCTCGGCGAGAACTTTCCTAACTTCGAGCCTCTCTAGGTTTAGCCGAGCTCGAGCGCTCGCATTCGAGATCGACGACCTTTTGGATGACACAGACATGGTATCGATGGGTGGTAATCGCAAATCCTCATTATGATGCGGCGGCGGTGGTGGGGGAGTAGTGTTGAAGCATTTCGTGCAGATGAAGCTCTTCTCGCTGATGCTGTCACTCACTCCGACGCACCCGAAGTGCCACCAAGAATCGCATCGGTCACACTGGACCAAGGAATCGTCCGTCTGAATACCGCATGCCTGACACGTGTCCATTTCGTGGTCGAAATTGATCGATTCGACTCGATCTTTTAGATTGTTGGGAATTGAGCGTTTAGGCGGTTCGGATCGCTTTTGAGCGAACTTCGTTTTTTAGTTTTGAAAGTTGCTAAAAGCTGTATAGTTTTATTAATATTCATTTCATGAAAAAACAAGTAATATCTACTTACATCGAGTCTAACCTCGCTCTTGTTCTCATCCCAACAAATCTTCTTGCTGTATATAAATCCTACAACCTTCAATGCATGATAATTAGTATAATTCCAGTAGTAGTTTAATAAGTTTTACTCACTATTCTTAAGGCAAACTTAGTTCAGTAAGTTCAGCATTTTAATTCACCGTAGAATATAAGTTTTAATCCTATTTTAGATTGTAGTTTTAAGTAGAAAATTCAATTTTTAATACTCTTCTATAGAACGTGTTTCTGTTTTTCTCCTGTCCAAACAATACGTTGCATCTCCCTATTCTTTATCAAATCCCTATGACCACGAGAGTGTAAATGATTAACGCTAGGTAGTCCCACATAGCGGTCGTTGTGAGTCAATCGGGGCGTATCGCTCGGTGATTCCCAAGTCGGCAATAGGTTGTGTTCTTCCCAAAATTCCACAGGGATTGTACTGAAGAATTCTCTAGACATTCGATCAACGATTCTTTCAGAAATTCCAGGCCGGTTTCTTTTTAAAATTTCTTTCAAAATATCTGCAGAGACTTCATCAGTATTTCAGAGGTTTCTTCAAAAATTTCAACAAGGGATTTCTTCAGAAGATTTTTAAATTAAGTTTCCCAAGAGTTTATCTAAAAATTTCTTTATTTCGTTAATAGATTCCTTCGGAAAGCTATGGTTCCTCCAGAAAACCCTTCTGAGATTCTTGCAGAAATTCTTACAAGGATTTTTTTTAGGAATTGCTTCTGCAGTTCCGCCGGATATATATTATGAAATTCCTTCAAAGATTCCTGCTGGAATTGTCTTCGATATTCCTCCTAGATTTTCTTTTCAGAAATTGTCTTAAACATAATTGGAATAATTTTTGAATGAATCTCTGAAGGAATTTTCAAATAAATCCTTGCAGATTGATTAAATGTTTCTCACGATAACTTTAGATATCCTAAAAATTCTTCAAAATTTGTGGGGGATTCCTTTAGCAATTTTCGAAGGAATTCCTGAATAAATGCTTGGAAGAATACATGAAAAAACTCCTTAATATACCTGCTGCATTCCTACATGAAAGGAAAAGGAAATTTTTTTGAGAAATTTCTGGTGAGTTTCCTGGAGAAATCTTTAAAAGGATTTTGAAGTAAACGTTAGCACGGAACCTAAAATGTGAGTAATTTTAGGGAAACTCTGAAGAAATGTCTGCAGAAGTCCCTGTAGAAGAATCTTTTTAAGAACTCCTGGAGATTTCTCAAGAGGAACATTTTGAAGTAATTCTTATATAATTTTTGGAGGGGTTTGTACACAAAAGTTCTAAAGAAAGTTCTGCAGAAACAACACAAAAAAATGCTGGAGGATTTTTAGAGAGCCACCAGAAAATTAAAAAATTGAAGGAAACTTTAAAAGTATGTTTGAAAGAACTGGAGAATCCTTTGCAGGTAATAATGGAAAATTTTCTTAAAATAAATCATTGAATAATGATAAGGATTACTGAAACTTTTGCAGAAAGAGCATCTTTGGAGAAGTTCTCAAAGCATCACCGAAACATTTTCTGAAAGAAACCCCGAAGAAAAGTCTTTATAAATCATAAGCATCCCTGGAGGAATATCTGGAGGAACATCTGGAGAAAATCATGGAAATAGTTCCAGAGAAATCTCTTAAGGACTCTCTAAAAACTCCTGGAGCAATTCCTTAAGACATATTTAAATACACTCCTTAAATCACATGAAGGAATTCATGCACGAACTTATATAGCCATCCTTGAAGAAATTTCCTAAAAAATACGTGAAGAAATCCTAGGAGGAATTTCTAGAGAAACTCCTCGTAAAAATTTCAAAATAAATATTTTGATAAATTTCTTGAAAAAAAACATGAAGAAGGCAAGGAAAATTCATGCCGGAGTGCTAGCAAGAATGTCTTGAGGATTTCCAGAAGAAAATTCCAAAGAAATACATGTACAGGAATGCATTCTAAAGAGATAATTGGAGGAATCTTTGCAATCATTCTAAATAATCTGCACGAATCTTCTTTCCATAAAAAAATATAAATCCTAAGAAAGTCCCTATAGGAATTGCTGGTGGTGTTCTCTCTCTCTCTTCTTGGCGTAACGTCCTCATTGGGACAAAGCCTGCTTCTCAGCTTAGTGTTCTATGAGCACTTCCACAGTTATTAACTGAGAGCTTCCTCTGCCAATGACCATTTTGCATGCGTATATCGTGTGGCAGGCACGAAGATACTCTATGCCCAAGAAAGTCAAGGAAATTTCCTTTACGAAAAGATCCTGGACCGACCGGGAATCGAACCCGTCACCACCAGCATGGTCATGCTGAATACCCGTGCGTTTACCGCCTCGGCTATATGGGCCCTGCTGGTGGTGTTCTTGGAGTTAAGTATGGAGAAATTGCTGAAGAAGTACATGATAAGAAATACAATCTAAAAGAAATTCTCGAATGAAACTTTGGAAGAATTGTGACTCATAAAATGCATACTTGCCAGAAAGCCCCTTCCGCGAAAACTACAGAAACAAATTGTGAGAAAATTTATAGAGGGGTTCCCCGGAATTATTATTAATTAGGCGCAATATTTTAATCATTACTATGGGAGCGTATCAGTAAAGGGGTCGCTGAAATTTAAAACCAGGTCCAATTTTACCATGACAGCACTGGATTTGCTACTTAAACTTATAAGATATTTAAGGATGTCAGAGGATATACACTAAGCATTTGTAGAGCTCAGGTTATTTCGAACAACAATCAAGTACAAGACAAGAAAATCGTCCCCTAGCACGGACACCAAAATATAGACAGTCTTGTACTGTTGCCTGTATCAATTATGAAAGCTCGTCTTCCGGATTTGGGACTTCACTATCCATTTGGATAACTGGGCACAATTTATAATATGAGTTTGCATGTTGATGTGTTCTGTGCATTTATAATGTTCCATTTTACTTTTCGTATTCATAGACTGTTCCAGGGGTCGCCAGTTAGCCTAGTGGTAAAGGCTATGGATCGCTATTCCAGAGATGGCAGGTTCGATTCCCGTAGCGCATTTTTCACAACTATGTCTTGCTGTGTACATTCCTTATGAACTATCCCTTACGAAAATAGCCTAGTTGTGCAAAGGAAGTGTTGCGATAGCATTTCGTAACTATAATGCGTTCCAATCCTGTCCATGTGTTTATTTGAAAATGTCTCCAGGAATTCTCCTAGGGTCTTCTTCAGCAGTTTCACAAGAAGGTTCTCAAAATGTCAATCGTGAAACTAGTCCACGCGTGCTTCTTCAGAAAATCCTCCTGGGGTTTTTTCCAGGGATTCTTTAGAAAACTTCTTCAAGGATGGAGCGGACCTGGTGTGATGGTTAGAACACTTGACTATCACTTTAATAAAGCCACACTGGTGGCAGGAACATCGATTTACATAAATCTGATGATGGCTGAATGACAGTAGGCCGAAACCAAGGTAAGTAAAAGGAAGGTAATCCAATATGATATATCATGCAATCCGCCATATTGGAATTCGGAATGACAGCTGGCAAGTTTGTTTTGATTTGGAACCTTGTTTGGAACTGTATACATGGCATACAAGCCATGACCCAAAACTGTCAGAGCCTCGAAGTGATCACTTTTGTGCACTTTTTCTCCACGTTCCATCCGAAAGACTTTGGGGATACGTTCTGACGTACGTCCCCAAAGAAATTTGTGGTTGTATCGAGCAGTGTTTGCCGGACAAAGTATCGGAAATTCGTTCACCCGTCAGACTGCATCTGACGCTCTTTGGTTGATGATAACCGCTTCCCGCCGACTTAAGCACTTTCCTGCTAGTACCTGTACCTGGGTACCAACGGCTTGATGGGCACGGCTAGTCCTTGCCACTCATCTTCCCCATCACTACCTATCGCCCAAAAAGTTACAACTCCGGGTGAAATTCCCATTTTAAAAACTTAGAAACTGCTGTAGCTCTGCCACTACGACAAAAATTTTCACTTGTGTGGGGGTAAACAACTCCTAGCAACCCTAGCAACCCCACAGAAACCGATAGAGTACAGCGTAAACAAACTCGCCAGCAGTCGCCCCCACCACCCCCGTCGTAAGCCTCTCCGCGCATCTACTGACTGCGTATATGCCAGTACCTTCCATTAGATTTACCTTGGCCGAAACGTCATAAATCGTGCTTCAGTGTGTTTATAATCACCGAACAATATCAACAATTTTCAAATATATATACTTGACTATCACGCCGAGGACCTGGGATCGAATCCCACTCCCGACAAACTCGCAAAATGTGAGTTCTTCCTTCGGAAGGGAAGTAAAGCGTGGGTCCCGAGATGAATTAGCCGAGGATTAAAAATCTCGTTAATACAGATAAAAATTAAAAAAAAAAATCAAGGATTGCTGCAGAAGTTCATGTACCTATGTCTTAAACATTTTCGGAGGAGTTCTTCCACGAATATTATCAGAATATTCTCCAGGAGTTTTTAGAAGATTTCTTAAAAAGATGCAATTCCAAGAGAATTTCTTTCACAAAGAAGTTCAGATTTTTTCTGTAGAGGTTCTTCTGAAAATTTCTCTGGGGGTTTCTCCAGCCTCCAGGTATTACTTAGGATTCATTCACACCTAGTGATGGCTTAGGATTCAGATCTTCAGGGATACTTTCGAAAATTGGGCTTTGTGGCCGTGCGGTTAGCGGCGGCAGTCGTCTAGGCGTATCGTAAGTCTTGGAGTGTGGGTTCGATTCCCGCTCCAGTCGGTGAAAACTTTTCGTCAAACGAAATTCATCACTGGGCCACTAGGTGTTCTGTGTGTTGTCCGTTGTCTAGTGTAAGTAATGTGTTCAGTCTGTGCAGCCTCTGGCTGAAGACGGTGTGAATTGTCTTTAGTTTTGTTTTTTCAAAAAATTATTAATTGATTTTGTTTTGCTTCTGCAGGATTTACTTTTTTTATGTACGTATTAACGAGATGACTCTAAGCACAGATTTACTTCCCTTCCAAAGGAAAAACTAACATTGGTTGAGTGTGTGGGAGTGCAGTACTTCAAGGATTTCTGTGTACAAAGCTCTTCAGAACTTGTTTAACTTCAAGAATTCTACCAGTTCTTTATCTGCGATCGCTGCAGGAATGTCTTCAGACATTTTTAAATGATTTCTCCAGAAATTTCTTCACAGATTTTTACAGGAAACCCTCCATAAATTTCCCAAACATTTTGTCCTTGAAAATACTTCAGAGTTTCTATAGAATTTTCTTATGATTTTTTCTAGGAATTTAGTAAGTATCTTAAGGAGTTTCTCCAGGTATTTACATAGGCATTCCAGGAAGTTTTCCAGAGATAACTTCAGAAATTGCTCCAGGAATTTTTGTTGTCAGATATCACCTGGAGTTTGTTTAAGGGTCACCTTTAGACAATGCTACAGGTATTCCTTTAGATTTTTTTTAGGGATTCCTTCAAGAATTCTGCCTGTTAAGTTTTGTGCAGCTTCTGAAAGAACTTCTGAAAACAAAAAACCCTGGAGAAATATCAGAATCCTGAAAGATTTTCTTGAGAAATTTTTGGAGGAACTTCCTAAAGAATGTCTTTATGATTTTTGAAGAAATTTTAAGAGTTAGTGCTGCGTACATTCGAAATGCAAATATCAAATGCGGGAACTCCAAATGCGGAAACATTTTCTAACAAGTAACCCGATGTCAGTGGGTGCCTTTGGACCCATGGTAGGCGGTGGTTTTGGCTATGGTTGCTAAGTTCCCTTTGGTAACACTGTGTTACCGCGTTTGAAGGGCATTTTTTTAGGCTGATCGAGAAAAGAAGTTATTTATTTATTTTATTCATTTCATGGTATTTCTAATTAGATTATTATTCTTTATACCCCACTGAACATTTGTTCTTTGAAAGGGACGTAAGAAACAATGACTATTTGCACTTGGGCACCGTTTGATCTTGATCGCTCACAGCAATATTTATGCAGAACTTCATGGAAGAACTTTTAAAGTAATAACTTACTGGCATTCCTAAAGAAATCCTTAAAATTCAAAAGAAGACTTTTGAGACATATTCGGCGGTATCCTTAAAGGAATTTCAGAAGGAATCCGAGGTGGAATTTCTGAAACATTCCTTGACGAAATCTCCAGTAGTATCCCTGTAGATATCTCAGGCAGTACTTCCAATGAATATTTGAAGCAATCCCAACGAAATTCATGAAGTAATCTAAGGAGGAATTCCGGAAGGAATTTCAAAAGATATGCCCGGAGAATCTATTAGGGAAACCCTTGAAGAAATTCCTAACAAAGTGTATTGAGGATTTTTTTGAAAAAAAAAATCCTGGAGAAATAGTTCCATAACATTCTTGGAAGATTTCCTGATAATTATCCTGGAGTAACCGAAGGAATTCAGATAGAAATACTTGAAGAAATACCCAGATAAGCTTCTGTAAAGATCCTTGGAAAGAGAAAAACAGTCCATGCTTTACTTATCAAGTGTGCAACAATTGGCGAAATTTTAAGGTGTGCAATAATTGGCGGTTTATCCTATATTTCTTAAGCAATTCCTGTTGAGCTAGAAGTTTTTTGCTGAATAAATTCTTTGAAGAATCCTTGGAAAAATTCTAAAAGCTACCTTTAGAGGGAATGTCAGAGAAATGTCTGACGAAATGCAAGGAGAAATACCTGCCGAAAACTCCGAAGAAGTCTTGGCATAAAGTCTTGCAGGAATATCTGAAGGAATTCTCACCTAACTTTAGAAATTGACGCAGGAGTCTCTGGAGAAATTCCAGCTGAAATTTCTGGACATATTCCTGTGGGAATTTTCAATGGAATACGTTGAACACATCTCTGTTGGGCATCTTGAAGAAATATCTGAACCAATTTCTGAAGGAATTTTGGAAAAACTTGCTGAATAAACCACAGCAAGTATTTAAGAAGGAAGCCCTACACAGCAAAAAAAATCTTGTGATATCACATCATTTTCGCTGCACATCAGTCGCGTCGTAAAAGTGATGTAAACAATTACATCATTTTCATGCAACAAATTAGCGGCCGCAGCTTGAGAGTGGGTCTAGCAATCGCTAGAACCGGATCTATAGATGAATCATATATAAGTGGTCGGCGTTAAGTCAGAGAGGACCAAGTAACAAAATTGACGAAAATGAGATTTTTGAGGCATTTGATTAAGAATCACTTTAGCTACTTGGAACATTCACCCGATTTTCTTAATGCTACAATTAACGAGAGTTATAGCACAATTTTCTTTTGATTGAACTGCGAAAATTGATAATAGTGTGCAGTCAGAGTGGACCAAATGCTTGATATTAAGATATTTGAAAAAATATGTGTTGGTTAAAATCCAAAAATCAAAATATTTTATCATCCAAATATAATACGTTTCCAAATCTTATGACTTTCTAACGCATTTTCTGATGATTATTGATCAAGAAAGCACGTGAAAATCCATTTTATTATGGCCAATATCCCATTTTACAGATCATCGTGTTGAAGCGTATTGTGGGATTTCGCGTGCAGACAGAGTGGACCATGTGTCTCTAAGAAAAATAGTTGAAATTACCTTATTTTTCGTAAACCTTTCCAAATCAAAATATGTTCGTTTAGTAGCTGTTGGGCATCATATTGAAATGTACCAATACCCGTTTCATAATGAAATTGATTTCACCGATTATTTAAGAATTGCGTACTTGGTTCACTCTGTCTGAACGAATTTTTGAAAAAACGCCAGTCCTCTGAATAAATTTTTATGAACTGTGTAACTACAATATTTCAAAAACGTACCGAACTATTAAAAAACGCTCAAAAGTTGTAAGCTATTGAATGTACAAGTTAAGAATTCTAAAATAGCTCATTAATTGACTACCGTTCATGTGATATTGAACTGTTATACTTGGTCCACTGCGACTGAACATAAAAATTGAAAATGGTAATCAACAGTGCATTAACAGAAATATAAAATTTCAAACTTCCTGCTCACATTATACACCATTCCTATTAACTGTTGTCCTACTTGTGCATTATTTTTTCATAAAATATGTAAAGACTTGAGTGTCAACTGTAGTTGGTTGTAGATTTTCCAAAAACCGTTCAGTCAGAGTGGACTAAGTACAATCAATTACTTAGCAATTTCTCGGTTTCAAGATTTATTTTACGTTTTTTCGCGATCAATACAGAGCGATGCTTTGATGAATAGTAATTAAGATTTACTGCAAAAATTCAAGAACATTTGTTGAAAAACCCCAAAACTTATAGAGTTGCAAACTTTCAAGTCGTTTTTCTAGAAATTAAGTAAAAGACACATGGTCCTCTCTGACTTAACGCCGACCAAGTAAAATATTGACATGGATTCGTACACTGATCCGTAGATTGTGAGGCATATCCCTTACCTCTCGGCTATTTCACCGAGTTAGAAGGAAGGTGATAAATATGATACTGCTTCTAGGCTTCTGCTGGAATGGGTTTGTTGATACTTTGCGGTGCCAACCAGGGTGTGCATGGTGAGTGTGATAATTGTTGGAAAACGATGTAACCGAGTGAAATTACGTTCGAAAATGAATACATCACCAGAAATTACGCGCCTGGATATTACAAAATTATTTGCTGTGTATAGAATGTTCTGGGGGTGAATGGAGAAATTTAAGGAGCATTTGCTGAACGAATCTCAACCATTTCTAGAGTAGTTCCTCACCGAGTTTCTTACGGAATCCCTGAAAAAAAAAGTCTAGAATAATTTGTAGAAGATTTTCTAAAGAAATCCTCGGAGACATTTCTGGCGCATTCTTAGACTTTTGATTTTATAAAAAAAAAATAATCGCTGAAAGCAACTCTGAAGAGATCCGTGGATGATATCCTTTAATAATCCACACATGGATGTATGAAGCAATTTCTGAGGAATCCCGTAGAAGCTTTTCTAGAGGAATTCTTAGAGAAATGTCTTGAGGAACCTCTAGATGAATTTCTAATGCAATCCATAAACGATATTCTAGAAAAGCTTTCAAAAGGAATTCAAGGAAGACCTACAGAAAGGAATACCTGGAGATTTTTCTCAAAGAATTCATAGAGCAATTTCCGAAGGTCTTATGAAGAAGTTCTGCAATTAATTTGTAGGGTGATCTCCAGGATTCTCGAAGAAAATTATAAAGGAAACTATAATGCACATGATATATGCATGCAAAAGTATCATTGCCAGAGGAACCACACAGTTAACTGTGGAAGTGCTCATAGAACACTAAGCTGAGGAGCAGACTTTGTAACATCTCTATGCTATGTCAAGAAGAAATTTTCTGGGAGAAATCATTCGACGTTTGTTTTGCCGAAAATGTTCATCGATGTTGTATGACCGAATGCGAAGCCTAAATAAAACTTCAACGACCACAAAATATATAAGCGACGAACCTCGATAAAATCCAACTAATGCCGTTTATCTTTTTGATCCAGTTCCAACCTGGGTTGGGACTTGATGAGATCACAGTTTCAACCCCAACCCGACCTCGGTTTCGCTTGTACTTAAGTTTGTTTGACGTTTGTTTGTTTACACAATCCTTTTCCAACCCATGTTCAAAAAGAAAAACGGCATAAATCAGCCATCATAATGAGTTTATCAGTCCCGAAAGGGTTCAGCACCATCTGATATCAGCCTCTCTTTCTCTGCACCGAAGCTTGAGTCTAACCTAGCATCTCAGAGACGATCGGCAGAGCAAAGAGAAACTATTCATGCATGCCACCCTCAACGCCTCAACAACGCGGCCTCGCTAGGACGTCATCGTCCACTTTGGCGGACGCCGCGCCGGTAGCATCGTCATCAACTGGAAACAGCTGAGCTTATCGCTGCTGCTGCTGCTGCTTGGGATGACATCACTGTTCGCGTGGTTGCAACGGTGACGTCGTCGTCGCGCGCGGGCTGGCTACTCAGCATCTCGCGTTCTCTGCTTCTCTGCGCGATCTCGCGGATCTTAAGATCGTGGAGAAGTTGCTCTTTTCTGTTGGGAGCGCGTGCGATGCCATGGGTGAATTTATATAATTCCCGTATATCTCCGCCGGCTCCGAAGATCTGGTCGTCAGTTTATGCACAGCCTTTGCGGAGTGTGCTCGGGTACCGCGTTCTCTCTTTTTAACGATCCGAGATTGTGAGAAGTAGCTTTACGGCGGTTGGAAGCACCCTTGAGACGAGCTGTGTGCAAATTTTCGCGAGTCATTCCGAAGGGGGTCGAATTGTCAGCATAAGATTGCCACCCTTAATTTTCGGGGGGTGGGAGTGTATGAGTGTATGTGTGTATGTATCGGCGATCGCGTTGTTTGTTCTGGCCGGAATCGGTGCATCCCTAGCTGAGGCCGAAGAAGACAAAGCGAAGAATCTGTGACATTTCAGGCACCTCCGAGTGAAGTGAGTAACTCCACAAGGCGAAATAATTGAAGCACTCGAGTGAAGTTGGTGGCGCGGTATTTCTTCTGGGTGGAAGTGCATTCGTTGGCGGCAGCGGCGCGACGTGCTGGAACATTGTGCAGCAGTGACATTTCGTTTCGCGGGCACTGGCGCATGCAACTCCCCGGTCGGGTCTTCAACGCGCGACGCAGCATTAGTGGTGGAATGAAGGAAAGCACAAAAGCACGCTGAGCATCGCGCGGTCGCAATTGAATAACTCCCGACAGTACTGTTGTTGCAGGGTGCACATGAAAGTGAAATTGCCTACCCACATAAGGCTGCACTTGCGCCACCAAGGTCGTCGAGCAAGCAAATTTTGACAATTACCAGTGGGAGTTGGCTTTTGGGTCACCCAAAAGTTTACCAGAAGTCAGGCCGGAGCTGGTGTGCGGTGTGCCCTTCACGAACTTGCCTGGGTGATGTAATAACATTGAAAGTTGGTAGGTAGATTTTTTTCAAACAACTAGGGGTCATTCCATATCAAATCGACAAAATTCTAGAAAGTTTTCATCACTTTCTCTAGGGAAGCCAGCTTGTTTAATATCGAAACAAATATCAATCCGTAGCGTAAACCAATATTAGCTTCGAAATGCTCACAACAATACAATATTGCTGGTAGAGTTTATGTTACAATGTTCATGACGGTTCAAGTAGCTATTGTAATAAGTACATTTTCAAGAATCCCCAAGAATCACTTGGAGCTACGTTCTAAAATAAAGCCATTGGTCTCCCTGTGCTTTTTTGTCAGTACTTTTTGAAAAATTCTTCAACATTCTTTTAAAATGTGTTGAAATTTAAACAAAGTAGAGACGCCATCAGATACGCACAGTATCTAGCCATGTGCAAAAATTCAAGTCAAAAGATTTGAAATTGACTGAGTTATAGCAGCAAGTACCCAAAATAGGTGCTCCTGCCCAAATGGTCCCAGACTCTAGTTCCTCTCTCTCTCTCTTCTTGGCGTAACGTCCTCACTGGGACAAAGCCTGCTTCTCAGCTTAGTGTTCTATGAGCACTTCCACAGTTGTTAACTGAGAGCTTCCTCTGCCAATGACCATTTTGCATGTGTATATCGTGTGGCAGGCACGAAGATACTCTATGCCCAAGGAAGTCAAGGAAATTTCCTTTACGAAAAGATCCTGGACCGACCGGGAATCGAACCCGTCACCCTCAGCATGGTCATGCTGAATACCCGTGCGTTTACCGCCTCGGCTATATGGGCTCTAGTTCCTATCGGCAATAAAAAAAGGGGTTTATGAAAATTACCGAATAAGTTCCATGTATAATTTGGCATTATATCTGGATCATGAATTGATAAAGGAATTTCTGAGTACTCCTGAAAGCTTCTGAACAAGTCGAGGATAGATTTTTTTTGGAACAATAAAAAAAACTCACTTATTGCGGCATTCCACGTGGGCTTTTTATATAACTAAAAAGCCAAAGAAAATTCCTGAAGGGATATGATATAAAATTCTTAAAAAAAAGTACTGGGGATACCTTTTTTAGACATTTTTATTTTTTTTATTACTGAAATTGTTTAAAATTTAGTGGAAAAGGATTTCCTGAAAACAAAACTTCAGAGAACTTTCCCAACTTTGTACTTGTCAATAAGTCAAGCTAAATTTCTGAAAGAGTACTATATAAGTATTCTTGTCCAGCCTTTGCCCTATGTTTGTCATGTTCCAAAAACAGACGATTTACAAAATCATGTGAAAAACAAAACAAATAGCGCTTATTAGCTTTGTTTTCCGTAGAATGAAAATAGGTTTACTTAAGATGGTGTTTAAGATGAGTTTCGGTTGCCATGAAATAAATTTCTCGTATAAGAGCACTGACAATATGTCTTTCTTAGGAAGTTTTAAGAGTTTTTATTTAATAAATCGCACAAAATTAAAAAAAAAATTGTGTATGGAATATTGAAAAAATGCCTAACTTTTTTAGTATGAAATAAAAATGAAAATCACGGTTTTTTGCTTAGCTTAGCTTAGACTGACTGCACATATCTATGGTTACTACACCGTGATTGACAATGGCAGTTGCAAAATGAATCAACTGAATAATTTACTGGGAGTGGTCAACATTCACTCTGTGAAACTTTCAAAGGCTCTCTTTAACGGTACAATAATGGCACCGGCCTTGTACTTGTAGTCAGCTTGGAAGAGGGGAGGAATGTTAGTAACAACTTTTGTAATGCGAAAGTTGGCGTTTAACCGTTATGCGTCCGACAAACTTTGCTTTTTTTACACCTTGCATTTCGGCCACATAAGGATTAACGCACGTTTCCACAAAAGGTTCCAGGAAGGAGTGCTTGTTAGTAGGGAAGATATCGTAGGGTCGGGATTCACTTTGATAAGCAATAGGGTATTGCGCCACTTGGGCGGTGGCTTCTATATTCGTCTGTTTTCCACTATAACTCAGTCAATTTTGAACCAATTTACTTGAAATGTTGTACATGGGTAGATACTATACATATCTCACCACATTCCAAAAGTTGTGTCAATTGGTTCAAATTTGACTGAATTATAGTGGAAAACAGACGAATATAGAAGCCACCGCCCAAGTGGCGCGATTCCCTATGATCTTTTTGTACCAGATTCATTTAGATCTGTTTTACTCATTCTTTTGAAATTTGATACATCGGGAAAAAAAATCACAACCATTCTGAGATCGTGAAAGTGTAGTGAATTTGAATATATTTTAAAATTGGCATGTTGATGGCATAGATCATCGAAACGTCGGGCGTAGAAAACATATGTCGTTTTGATTGCACACCGAAGACTGCAAGGCCAAAAGGGGCTGTCCATAAACCACGTGGTCATATTTTAGGGATTTCTTAAACCCCCCCCCCCCCCGCGTGGTCATTAGTCCATACAAAATTTTTTTTTCGTCCATACAAAATGGTCATTGGCCGAACCCCCCCCCCCCCTCCAGACCACGTGGTTTATGGACAGCCCCAAACAAACCCTCAAATTGAATATTACACGGAAAATAAAATGCTTCATAAAAAATGAAAATCAAATGATTTCAGCAATGATTGATTGATTGATTGATTTATCTTTATTTGAGAGACTTTCAGCCCTTGGCTGGTTCGTCTCTTTTTCAGCAATGATCACAAAACCTCAAGATGTTTACATCTCAAAACAAATCGGTAATCTAAATATGGAAGAAATCTTGTTTGGGACACTAATTTTCAAAACATTGATTGATTTGTCTTTACTAAAGAGACTTTCAGTAATTTTCAATACAATCATTGCTGAAATTATATTTTTAATTGAGCATTTGATGATAAAATGTTAGTATAGGGATGTAAAAATTAGACAAATTAAATCCGAAATTCGCAAAATCACTAACAAGTATCATCGTCCATAACATATTTAAACCGATTTTAGATGACGAAAAATTATATTGCGATCAAAATTTAAAAAATTAGTAATGTTTGCCAACACTGTCACTCTAAGTTGTGTGATAAAAATAGTAATCAAACAAAATTAATCCTAACAATTTCATGTATTTTACTCTCAAGTTACGGTTCTCTCTTCTCTTACGGTTTAAAGCCAAAGAAGTTTGAGATCGTACAACGCGGTGCCCTAGTCCCTAGTGCCCGGTGCTCCAAAGCCTTGTCAGGCCATTTACCAAAGATCTGCCAATAATTAGAAAGAAATACCCCAAAACTTTTCGCCAGAAATTCACCACAAATTTTTCAAAACGATTGACATGAACTTCAAGAATCTGTCAGCATCTTGCCAAGAATCCGAAGAACACTCTTTGAAAAATTTACAAGAATATCACCAGCAGAATCTGACCTGTCATAACTTTTGCACTTGTAATGATCTTCAACCAATGGAGAAAACGAACAAATCGGTGTCATAATCATATCGCTGTTGGCAAAAGCGGTCAACGACAAGTATATCTAGGTATAATTTCGGAAAATACAGCAAAGTTATTGAAAAACTTTAAATTACATACTTGATCAAGAAAAAGTCGGAATTGCCGTTGGTAATTGAAACAGTGCTGGATTTACAAAAGTGTAAGCTGGAGGCCACATTGCTGTGGAGGCGGTCTTTCTAGAAGATTGTTTCGGGATATACAGAATAAAATAAATGGAGATAAGAATGTTCATCATTCTGATGTAGAAGGATTTGTACTGCCAGAAATCTTCGACAAATTTCTAGCGCAATGGCTGGGGATTGTTTATGTGAAAGCTACTAACAGAATTCATACAGAAATCCTTGGTGCAATCACTGGAGGAGTCTATCATAAAAAGCTTTAGATCAACTGGTGAAAGTTGAAGAAATTTAAGCAAATCATCCATTGATTCTTAAAATAATTTGGGGCTTAATTGTTAATCACGAGTTTCCAGAAAACATTAAATGAAAATACCAAACGAATTTTCAAATCTGATATTTACAAGTTTTTTTTGGCAAAACTCTTAAAATTCCTCCAATATCTGTTAGCGTTTCTCCACAAAATTATTTTGCAATATTGAATTCAATTTAATGGATTTTGTCAAAATTTCTGCTACAAATTACATTCCAAATTTAAAATCTAATCCAGGGGTTCTCAAACTTTTTCAGCTGGCGACCCACTTTTGGTTGTTATAGAATCTGGCGACCCACCAGCACATATTTCCATAACATACATCATGTTAGAAAATTTTAACTATATTTTTGAATAAATACATTTTATCACTTTCAATGGTTTTGATAAATTTATGTAGCGCCTAATCTTGCAAATCTTTGAGTTGGTTTGGGGTTTGTCAAGCATAGTTTTGTCCCCCCCATATTTAGCAATCCGGTTTTCCCATACTTAAAATCAGAAAAACCAGGCTTTGCCACCCCCCCCCCCCCCCTAAAAATTTGACCAACTTGGCGCGTCTGTTTAGAATTATAGTACTGCTGAATGGTTAGATGAGTTTCCTATTTCAATCCTATATTATTGAAATCAATTTGAGCTGATCTGTTTTCTGTAAAAGCCAAAATGATCGAATTCAGCAGAATTTAACTGAAGTTAAGCGTTACCGAATTTTGGCAATAATAAACAGATAATTCAGAGGAGATTACAAAACTTACATTTGTTTCTTGTTGAAATTTGGTTTTTTGTTTCTGATTTTTGGTGTTTTATTCTTTTTTTCTGAAATTCCAACTGCTGAACTTGGCGTGTAAATCTAACAAAAAAATCCAAACTGCAAATAACTACTTCAACTCATTTTTTTTTTCAAAACACAAGGAAAATCTGAAATCTTACCAGAATCCTAAAACTTCTGGTTGAAATCTCATAGTTTCAGAATTTATTTTAGAACGCAGACAGTAGTTTCAATTTTAAATAAAGAATGGAGGTAAACCTCATTTATAGATATGGCTCTTCCGATTGTCCAAAAGAGCAAACGGAAATATTGTAATCATTTTATATCAGTTAATTACAACATTTATTACACTATCGCGACCCACCAAAAATCAGCCCGCGACCCACCAGTGGGTCGCGACCCATAGTTTGAGAAACGCTGATCTAATCTAATCGTTTGAGGTTGGTCTCAACAAACAAACAAAAAATAATAATGTTGCTTAGTTCTGGGGTTAAAATTAAATAAGAATCTTCCCAATTCGAATGGGAATCTCCAATTCTTTTTTGAGCTCCGTGAAAATATTTTCAAAATATTTTCAGTTTCCGGAGAATTTCACAAAACTATAAAGCAACTACTTTTGGACTATTTATTTTACAGAACTTGGAATTCTGTAATGGATTTCGTCCAAAGTTCCTCCAAAATTCAGATGAAGATTTCATACAGGAATTCTTCCCAATATCTGAATGAAAAAAAAAGGTTTACATTTTTGGACACTTTTGATTTCAAGAACTTGAAAAAAAGGAGTATTGTTTGCACTATTTATTCTTGTTTCAACTTTTAATTCTTATAGTGAAATTTTTTGGGAGCCCCAGAATTGTGGAGGGTTAGGGTCACACATTTCCCTCTAAGTTTCTCACGGGTTTTCTCTTAAAGGTTTCCTTTCAGAGCTCCTTAAAAGCTGAACTTTATTAGAACCTTCATGTTCCTAGTAGTTTATTCCAGTAGCATGATATGTTCTGAGGAAAATCTGTAAACTGGTCGAATATGTGGTTTGGCCGAACACCTAGAACAATTTTCGTGAAAATCCATCGCCCAAAGTCCAACCTTTTGTCCTTACAATATTTTGTCCTAGTTATTTTTTTTTTAATTTTCGACCCTTCGATCTTTTGGCCCTTCGACCTTTTGACCTTCGAGTTTTGTTTTTCCAAGGCTTTTCAACTTTCTGTCCTACAATCCAATAGGTTGTAGGACAAAAGGTTGACAGCCATAGGGCCCTGCACTGTTTTGATTTTGTATGGGATTTGGACGTTTCTGGGCCTTGTTGTTTACAAAATTTCTGTAAAAGTGAGAGAGAAGGAGAGATTTTCATGCAGTGCCCTATGGTCGACGGTCAAAAATTCAACAGATCAAAATAAGGTGGACAAAAGGTCGAAAGGTGAATAGAAAACACGAGCGAAAATAATCTTAAATATTTTTTAACGTTTTCTTTCTTACTTGACGTTATAATTGCTGCTCATCCTGCATCTTTTCAGCTTCGCGTTCCTTGAGTACTTACACAGTTATTGAATGAAGGGCTTTCTTTGTCTGCCAGTGCATTTTATTTTTATTACATCCAAATATTCATATTTATTAAGAGTGACGGAATGCGAAAAATATTTATGGCATCTATCGTCACCCTGCAGGTACTTAAATAGCCTTCGAGCTATTGACCTTCAACCTTTTTCCTTTCCACATTTTGTCCAAGTTATTTTTTTTTATTTTGACCTTCTGAACCTTTGTCCTTTTGACCTTTTGTCCTAGTTATTTTTCATTG
Source organism: Aedes albopictus (assembly GCF_035046485.1). Taxonomy (NCBI): domain Eukaryota; kingdom Metazoa; phylum Arthropoda; class Insecta; order Diptera; family Culicidae; genus Aedes; species Aedes albopictus. The sequence continues at coordinate 426,781,693 of NC_085137.1, forward strand.
TGATCTTTCAAACTTTTGTCCTTTCGGCCTTCTGACCTTCCACCTTTTGTCATAGATCCATCTGCAAGTAATCTGGGAAAACCTCTAACAGGTGGAGCGGACCTGGTGTGGTGGTTTGAACACAAGACTATCACGCCGAGGACCTGGGATCGAATCCCACTCCCGACATACTCACAAAATGTGGGTTCTTCCTTCGGAAGGGAAGTAAAGCGTGGGTCCCGAGATGAACTAGCCTAGGGTTAAAAATCTCGTTAATATGGAAAAAAAACTCTAACAGAAATACCAGAAGAAACGGGAAAGTTTGGTGGAATCTTGAAAAAAATCTAGAGAAACTCTTGTAGAAAGCCTAAAATAAAAGCTTAGAGAATCCCTCGAAAATCTATTGGAAACCCATTCTCACAGTAGAAACTCTAGAAAACCTGGAATCTCCATTTAGTTTGAATACATTCAGGCAAATTATAGTTGGATACCTGCATCGAGATAACATTCTGGTGAGGCAATACGCCTTGAAATCTTTCAGAAAACTCTCTTGAAAGTTCCGTAAACTCTTATTAAACTTTGCTGAAGCTTCTTAAACTAATTGAAGCTCTCTGAGACCCCCTGAAACTCCATGAAATCACTTGAAACGCATTTAAACACCTCGCAAACCCTCAAAATATTCATCTAAGACTCCCGTACAGAGCTGTAATTTTTCAACAGTAGGGAGGGCCTGCTTCACACACACCAAAATCTTTGAAATGCTTCCAGCACGCCAAGAATCAGCAAAAGAAATTGCTGAATTTCAGCAACATTTTTGCTGAATTTCAGCACAACTTTGCTGATCAACTGTCAAAATTGCTGGATGGTTCAGCAAGTTGAAAAATAATTGCTGATACTCAGTAATTTGTATTGCTGAATGCAATCAGCACGCCAAAAATCAGCAAAGTTTGATGATTACCAGCAAAACTATTTTGCAGTGCAGTGAGCGGTTTTAGTATAAAAATGAGCTACAATGTGCAAATTTTGTGTGCGAGTTTATGTTGCCTTTTTTTATTTTCTACATTTTAGTTTGCTTTCCAAGTAACATTTTGAGTTAGAAGTGGTTCTTAGAATCATCATAAAACCAAAATAAAAACTGCTGCTCAGTTTACAGGTATCCCCTGTTAATACTCTTATACGTCTATGATGCAACATGACGTAATGGAGAAAGCTGGAGAGGATATTCTTTACGGTATTTCCAACAGCAGGCTTGACAGAAACTCCCTCGCGAGAAAATGAGGAAGCGATTTTGGCGATTTTCTGAGGAGTGAAAATAAAACTCAGAAATCACAACGCAAATCCTCAACAGCACCGAGCGCGAGCTTGCCGCGCAGCGAGGAGTTCGTCCAACACTCATAATTGCTTGTTGTGTGTCTCACGTCCACTCACACTCAAAAAGCTCTCGTGAGTTCCACTCCCATACAAAGAAAGATTCTCGAGGCGAAAATCGCACTCAAAAACCCAAAATAATCATCGGCTCTTTTTTCGTTCCCCTCTTCCTCGCTCAGTTTTTGTTGCCTCTCTGTTTGGGGTTCGTTCGCTCCCTCGCGACGAGGCAAAAGCAAAACACCACTCTAGAGCATGTTGCAAAACTCTTTTGATTTCGAGGAGGATTATCAAGCCTGTCCAACAGTGATGGTCACCACTATGAAAATAATAGATTTTGAATAAAACCTGAAAAAAAAATCCTTCAAAAATCAGCTCCCATGCGTACTTTTAATTTAGCCACTCCTATAAGAAATACAAGCGATTGGCCAGAATAATATCCAAAGTAAAGAATAAAGCTTAAACAAATTGGCCGTTGGTAGTGTTGTTAGAAGCGCGAACCGAATTCTGCGAATATTATTAGTGTTGTAGAAGTGGATCCCATAGTTTTTTTTTAAATTTTTGTTTTAGACGGATTATGCTTTCACAAAGCTTTTCAGAACGAAAGTGATTAACACTTCTAATTCCCTGAAGAAGATGTAATAAACATCGAAACGTCGGATGAAGGAGAATATCTGATCGTTTGATTGCAATTGCGACTGCCAAGCCGAAAATCGTCCTAGGTTTCCAGATTCCTCAGTCGATAGCTACCTCCACATATATTATTAGTTTCCATAGAATTACTGTTGAGTTTTTGAAAAATATTAACCCTTAGACTAGCCTAAACCAGTGCATGAACCTTATTCCATTTGAGTTTATGCGAAAATTAACCCTCCATCAGTCGCATAAAAAAAGTTACACGAGCGGTCGCGTCGTGTACTCAGTACACGGCAAACGCTTTCAATTATGGTTTATATGCTTTACTAGATACAATGTTGGTGTCTTCGGCAAAAATGTCCAACTGGATAATGCGCGTCTGATAGTGGACATGTGGAACCGGTCAACACGATCTGGTCCTGTCCCGGGTGTCGGAATGGCCCTCGCGGGAACCTGTTTCGTGGAAATTTCAATTATGGCACCAAAACTGGGCATGCGACGGCTCTATCTTCATGATTTTTCACGTACATCATCTTAGTAACCATGAAAATGACCAGGGACCTCCCTGGCTAACCCGTGGCCACCGGAATGTGCCCTGGAGGAACCTGTTTCGAGGACATTTTGACCATGACACCAAAACTAGGCATGCGATGGCTCTATCTTCATGATTTTTCATATCCATCATCTTAGTAACCATGAAAATGACCAGTGACCTCCCTGGCTAACCCGTGGCCACCGGAATGTGCCCTGGAGGAACCTGTTTCGAGGACATTTTGACCATGACACCAAAACATGGCATGCGACAGCTCTATCTTCATGATTTTTCATATCCATCATCTTAGTAACCATGAAAATGACCAGTGACCTCCCTGGCTAACCCGTGGCCACCGGAATGTGCCCTGAAGGAACCTGTTTCGAGGACATTTTGACCATGACACCAAAACTAGGCATGCGACGGCTCTATCTTCATGGTTTTTCATATCCATCATCTTAGTAACCATGAAAATGACCAGTGACCTCCCTGGCTAACCCGTGGCCACCGGAATGTGCCCTGAAGGAACCTGTTTCGAGGACATTTTGACCATGACACCAAAACATGGCATGCGACGGCTCTATCTTCATGATTTTCCATATCCATTATTTAAGTAACCACGAAAATGACCAGTGACCTCCCTGGCTAACCCGTGGCCACCGGAATGTGCCCTGAAGGAACCTGTTTCGAGGACATTTTGACCATGACACCAAAACATGGCATGCGACGGCTCTATCTTCATGATTTTCCATATCCATTATTTAAGTAACCACGAAAATGACCAGTGACCTCCCTGGCTAACCCGTGACTACCGGATTGTGCCCTGGAGGAACCTGTTTCGAGGACATTTTGGCTTTGACGCTAAAACTAGGCATGTGACGTCTTTATCTTCCTGATTTTCCATATCCATCATCTTAGTAACCATGAAAATGATCAGTGACCTCCCTGGCCATCCCGTGGCCACTGGACTTTGCCTTGAAGGAACCTGTTTTGAGAACGATTTTGACCAAGGCGCCAAAACTAGGCATGTAACTGCTCTATCTTTTTGATGTTATATACACATCAATCATCTAGGGTAAATCGCCAATTGTTACACACCTTGTTGCACACCTCATTAGAAAAGCATGGAGTGTGCAACAATTAGCGAGTTTTCAAGGTGTGCAATAATTGGCGATTTGCCCTAAGTAACCGTGAAAACCCGTAACGTGGGTAGATCACCTTGTAATGGTGCGTTACGGCGTAAGATCTACCATACAAATTTTGATCTTGTAATTTTTAGCTTTGTTAATTTAAATGCAGGAAAATTCCAAAATCACAATTTGTTTTTTTTTTGCACTATGTTTTTTATTGTTAATTAACCATTTGTTTCAGGAGGATTCAGGTATTTTTTTTTTCTGTGTTTAGAGAGATTTATTTTCAAAAATTATGTAACTGTTGTGAGCTTATCACCATTTAATACTATTTTTTTATTTAAGATGCACAAGCGGGAGATTTCAGATGCACATTAGTAGTCGGGACGACGAAACATCCTTCTTATTTTTTGAAGGGTCAAGATCCCCACATAATTCGGTGGCGGGTAGACCACGTTGTCCGCGTCGTATTTCTTCGAGCCGGGTGTCGTAATGTCGCAATTTTTTTTTTCGGATCGCCTACTTTTTTTACTCGTTTTACGCGATCTTGTTTTATTTTTTTAGAAAAATTGAGATGTTTTTTGTTGTTATTTAACATGACTTTTTTGTATATTTTTTTCTTTTCTTTTATTTTGTTATTTCTCGAGTCGCCAATTTGTTTTTCCTCGCGTTTTAAACATTTATTGCAGCGTTCCAATGACCCTAGAGGGGTCGGTTCTACGTGTGCCTTGCACTGATCCGAAACATACTTATTTATGCAATAGAAAAAAATATCTTTTGATTTTATTTTCGTACAGCTGTTTTTTTTCAAAAGATTAAATTTTATCCATGTAAACAACCAATGCCGTGGGTGCATCGCCAGCTTTTCAGGCGAATCCTTCACTTACATAATACACCTCCCAACCACCCACTCCGTAGTACTTATGGGAGTGTCACTGAGTCGGAGGCCTCTTGAATAAGTGCTACATTAACGTTTCCTTCCCCTATCCCAAGTTACGGTAAAGATGGGCGTGGCCGGGAATAATGACATTTGTGCTTTTGGTATTCTTGCATAAGATTGGAGCAAAGTTAACTCCCCGGCCTTGTTCCGAAAAGCAATCCAAGCAAGATTAGCAAAAGGTACATGAATGTTGTTAGTATCCAATCTACGGTAACTACGCTAACGCTATTTACCCTAAGTAACCGTGAAAAAGACCAGCGCTCACGGTTCCTACTATGAGGGCGGTCATGCATATAATTTTCGCTTATAGCATGGTGAATCCGTTAATTTGATACAGTAAAACCTCCATGAGTCGATATTGAAGGGACCATCAACTCAAGTAAATTTCGAGTAGTGGAACAAACATTCTTTGGGAAGCTTTTCAGAGGGACCATCATAGTAACCCATAAATTATTTTTCAGTATGGAAAAAAATACCTCCATGAGTCGATATCGAGTCAAGGAACATCGACTCATGGAGGTTCGACTGTACATATTAGCCTTCCAAAAGCGTTTTTTGTATCGAATAAAATATGTTCAATCTAGTTTTGTAATTTTCGAATAGCTTTACGGAGCCGAATTTTTTTGTTTTGTGGTTTTAATTACCAACTGATTTGTATACAGTCATACCTCGGTATAACGTAGCCTCGATATTACGTAACTCAATATAACGTAACTTTTACCTCGATATATCGTAACTTTTTTATGGTTCCAATGTTTTGCTATTTGAATAATAAGCGTGATTCACGGAATAGTCTTTATGATATTACGCTCTGCCTGGAACCAAACAGCATCAAATTAGGCAAGGAATAATAATACCCACGCTTTTTGCACCATTTCATTGCAGAAACGGAGAATTGACCTTCTCACCATGCAAAAATTCAGCTCATTACTACAATTCTAGTACTTTACCAATTGTGTCCTATTTCAAAGCCCTTTTTAGAGAAATCCTAGCAGATTAAAGCCAGTAGGAATAGATGGAGGAGTTTAAATCCTTGAGAAAAAAACTAGAGGAACTCCTTCGAGAATTTCAGGATAAATCACAGAAGGTATTTCATTAAGAAATTCCTGGGTGAATTCCCGGGGTAATTTTGGAGGAATGAAAATGAAATGATGTACACTCCAACGCTACCTGCTAGGGGATTTGGTACATATAATCACATGAACAGATAACGTTTGACGCTTGAGCAGTTCGGGATGCAAAAATGGAAAAGAATCTTGTTTTATGCGATATTGGTTTAAGTAGTTAGATATAAAAAGGTATACTACATATAAAATCTATATATATAAAAATGAGTTTGACTTCCCTTTGAGGCAACAAAAATCACGAACGGCTGAACCGATCAGAATGAATCTTGCATGGTTTGATTCGTTTTCATGGTGGCTGTGTTTATATGTAAAAAAAAGTTAGGAAAATGATCTGAAAATGTAAGAAAATAGACAAAATGCTGATTTTTTATGACCTGGGAAGAAAATCAGCACGATCGAATTGAAACCAATCTAGAGTGCGGTGCTGTTTTAAGCCCTACTGTTGTCAAACCACCACAGCTTGGCAAAACAAAGTTTGCCGGGACAGCTAGTTGTATATAAAATACAACGATGAAAAAAAACATTTAAGCAAGGCTAAAAATCATTGTTGAATGAATAACATAATTTTAGGGGGGGATCTTTTTTGGCTTCGATATAACGTAACTTGGATATATCGTAACAAACATAAAAATGTTGTTACGTTATACGTTATATTACGGTACTCACAGCTGCTTAAGAATAGTGAAATGTAATGTATAGAGAGGGTAAAAGCTGTCAGTTTTCAGTGCATAAAGGTATGACTCTTAAGTGACTAATCTAGTAAATCATTGTTTAATATTATAAAGAAAATTTATAAAAAATAAAGTAGCATCTAAATTTTACATTAACATCGTTTTCAACCATATAAGAATCGAACACAATCAACTAAATACATGTTGGATGGTAGAGTGATGAATGCAAACGACTGAAATTAGAAAAAAAAATCAATAAACTTTATGTTACCGCAATGATATCACAGTTGATTGTGGTCAAAGGTTTAGACCTATGGTGGAACCACTGTGCAGCGTCCTTGCATTATAAAACGTACGCAGTTCGCAAGATTTTTTGGCCTATCTCGATGTGTGGAAAATTCAGATAAGGAATCGCTCGAGAAATGAGGATATTTTGATTTTTTTTTTACTCCAGTACGGAACTGAGAAGATACGTCAAATCAAATGGAGCTCTCTGTGTTGAATTTCTTGAGCATTCCGGTAAAGAAAAAATAATGCACTGAACGGAAATTACTTGAGCGATACCTAGCATAAACCCGTGGCCACCGGAACGTGTTAGAGAACGGCTCTATCTTCATAATTTTTATATTCATTGTCTTGGTAACCGTTACCCCCAGTGACCACGAGTGTGACAGGAAGGTCACTGGTCCTATTTTGGTAACGCAGTTTTTTCGGTTACAAAGATGATGGATATGAAAAATCATGAAGATAGAGCCGTCGCAAGCTTAGTTTTGGTGTCATAATCAAAATGTCCTCGAAACAGGTTCCTCTAGGGCACATTACGATGGTCACGAGTTAGCCAGGGAGGTCACTGGTCATTTTCATGGTTACTAAGATGATGGATATGGAAAATCATGAAGATAGAGCCGTCGCATGCCATGTTTTGGTGTCATGGTCAAAATGTCCTCGAAACAGGTTCCTCCAGGGCACTTTCCGATGGCCACGGGTTAGCCAGGGAGGTCACTGGTCATTTTCGTGGTTACTAAAATAATGGATATGGAAAATCATGAAGATAGAGCCGTTGCATGCCATGTTTTGGTGTCATGGTCAAAATGTCCTCGAAACAGGTTCCTCCAGGGCACATTCCGGTAGCCACGGGTTAGCCAGAGAGGTCACTGGTCATTTTCGTGGTTACTTAAATAATGGATATGGAAAATCATGAAGATAGAGCCGTCGCATGCCATGTTTTGGTGTCATGGTCAAAATGACCTCGAAACAGGTTCCTCCAGGGCACATTCCAGTGGCCACGGGTTAGCCAGGGAGGTCACTGGTCATTTTCATGGTTACTAAGATGATGGATATGGAAAATCATGAAGATAGAACCGTCGCATGCCTAGTTTTGGTGTCATGGTCAAAATGTCTTCGAAACAGGTTCCTCCAGGGTACATTCCGGTGGCCACGGGTTAGCCAGGGAGGTCACTGGTCATTTTCATGATTACTAAGATGATGGATATGAAAAATCATGAAGATAGAGCCGTCGCAAGCTTAGTTTTGGTGTCATTATCAAAATGTCCTCGAAACAGGTTCCTCTAGGGCACATTACGATGGTCACGAGTTAGCCAGGGAGGTCACTGGTCATTTTCATGGTTACTAAGATGATGGATATGGAAAATCATGAAGATAGAGCCGTCGCATGCCATGTTTTGGTGTCATGGTCAAAATGTCCTCGAAACAGGTTCCTCCAGGGCACTTTCCGATGGCCACGGGTTAGCCAGGGAGGTCACTGGTCATTTTCGTGGTTACTAAAATAATGGATATGGAAAATCATGAAGATAGAGCCGTTGCATGCCATGTTTTGGTGTCATGGTCAAAATGTCCTCGAAACAGGTTCCTCCAGGGCACATTCCGGTAGCCACGGGTTAGCCAGAGAGGTCACTGGTCATTTTCGTGGTTACTTAAATAATGGATATGGAAAATCATGAAGATAGAGCCGTCGCATGCCATGTTTTGGTGTCATGGTCAAAATGACCTCGAAACAGGTTCCTCCAGGGCACATTCCAGTGGCCACGGGTTAGCCAGGGAGGTCACTGGTCATTTTCATGGTTACTAAGATGATGGATATGGAAAATCATGAAGATAGAACCGTCGCATGCCTAGTTTTGGTGTCATGGTCAAAATGTCTTCGAAACAGGTTCCTCCAGGGTACATTCCGGTGGCCACGGGTTAGCCAGGGAGGTCACTGGTCATTTTCATGATTACTAAGATGATGGATATGAAAAATCATGAAGATAGAGCCGTCGCAAGCTTAGTTTTGGTGTCATTATCAAAATGTCCTCGAAACAGGTTCCTCTAGGGCACATTACGATGGTCACGAGTTAGCCAGGGAGGTCACTGGTCATTTTCATGGTTACTAAGATGATGGATATGGAAAATCATGAAGATAGAGCTGTCGCATGCCTAGTTTTGGTGTCACGGTCAAAATGTCCTCGAAACAGGTTCCTCCAGGGCACATTCCGGTGGCCACGGGTTAGCTAGGGAGGTCACTGGTCATTTTCATGGTTACTAAGATGATGTACGTGAAAAATCATGAAGATAGAGCCGTCGCATGCCCAGTTTTGGTGCCATAATTGAAATGTCCACGAAACAGGTTCCCGCGAGGGCCATTCCGACACCCGGGACAGGACCAGATCGTGTTGACCGGTTCCACATGTCCACTATCAGACGCGCATTATCCAGATGAACATTTTTGCCGAAGACACCAACATTGTATCTAGTAAAGCATATAAACCATAATTGAAAGCGTTTGCCGTGTACTGAGTACACGACGCGACCGCTCGTGTAACGGTCTGGTTCACAAAAAAGTTACACCAGCGCACAGTGGTCCACGAATCAGATTTATGAGGAAAGATGCATACAGCGCCTTCAAATGATATTTTAGACAAATATGGTCTTCTACAAAGTTGTTCCTAAAAATAAGTCCATTTTTTCAATATACATGAAAATTAGGGTAGTCCATATTTTCAAAGAAATTAGTAACCAAACTTTTTTATTTGCAAGAATAACTGTATACATTCTTCGGGAAAGTTGTAGATCTATCAATTTTGAGCAAGTTTGCTGAAGACACTTTTTATGTAGCTTTAAAATTGACCGATCTAGAGGTATTTTTCTGAATAACCTTAGGGTGGTTCAAGAAAAACCGGTTTTCTGGCGTTAACTTTTTCAGTTTCGATTTTTCATCAAAGTCGCCCAAGAAACACTTGTAGAGCATTTGAAGACGCGTCGTTTCGTGCGCTGAGATGATCGTTATCTCTTTTGGTTCAAAAGTTATAGGCATTTTTCGTAAAAAATCATAGATTTTTAAAAAGGTGTTAAGACGGGTTTGGGCAAACATAAAAAATATCTTTTGCCCGCCTTCAAAAGAAGAAATGTTGTTATAAAACATATCAAAAAATTAGAGGGGTGTTATTTTTGTAACTCAAGTGAAAAATACTTGAAAAAGCCTATTTTTTCTAGAAAATCATCAATATCTTTTGAACGGAATGACGTAGCAACATTTTCAGCGCACGAAAATGCGCGTTTTTGGAAGCTCTAAAAGTGGTTCTTAGGCGACTTTAACGAGAAATTTGAAACCAAAAAGATAAAGCAATAAAACGATTTGTTCTAGCGTCACCCTATGAAAACTATGGGAAAATGCTCCAAATTTGGTCAAAACAGTTTAAACCCTTTATCTTTTTTGTTTCAAATTTCTCATCAAAGTTGTCTAAGAACCAGTTTTAGAGCTTTAAAAAACGCACATTTTCGAGCGCTGAAAATGTTGCTACGTCATTCCGTTCAAAAGATATTGATGATTTTCTAGAAAAAATAGGCACTTTTCAAGTATTTTTCACTTGAGTTACAAAAATAACACCCCTCTAATTTTTTGATATGTTTTATAACAACATTTCTTCTTTTGAATGCGGGCAAAAGATATTTTTTATGTTTGCCCCAACCCGTCTTAACACCTTTTTAAGAAACTAAGATTTTTTACGAAAAATGCCTATAACTTTTGAACCAAAAGAGATAACGATCACCTCAGCGCACGAAACGACGCGTCTTCAAATGCTCTACAAGTGTTTCTTGGGCGACTTTGATGAAAAATCGAAACTGAAAAAGTTAACGCCAGAAAACCGGTTTTTCTTGAACCACCCTAAGCTTATTCAGAAAAATGCCTCTAGATCGGTCAATTTTGAAGCTACATAAAAAGTGTCTTCGGCAAACTTGCTCAAAATTGATAGATCTACAACTATCCCGAAGAATGTATACAGTTATTCTTGCAAATAAAAAAGTTTGATTACCAATTTCTTTGAAAATATGGACCACCCTAATTTTCATGTATATTGAAAAAAGGGCCTTATTTTTAGGAACAACTTTGCAGAAGACCATATCTGTCTAAGAAATCATTTGAAGGCGCTGCATGCATCTTTCCTCATAAATCTGGTTCGTGGACCATTGTGCAGCGGTCGCGCCGGTGTACTGAGTACACATTTAAAATTTGAGGTTAGAATTACGTATTTTTCGAGTACTTTCCGTGCATTTTTTAATTTTTTTTCTGCCTTACTAACAAGAAGAAGAGTGGATCTTGGAATAGGACCAACACCCGGTTCAGTTTAATGCGAATTTCGATTATTTTTTTGCATTTTTCTGAGACGCGTGTACTCAGTACACGCAAGCGACTGATGGTGGGTTAAAGAATAACATCGGAAAGTGAGATACAAAAAACTCAATGTATCGACTCGAAAAAAAAAACAGATATAAAGTTTCAAAATGTAAAATAGCATATCAAGTAGAATTTCTAACAAAACTGTAGCTAACCTATGTTACATTTAAAGAATCCTCGATGAAATCGTTTTCGGCCTATAGATCAATGTGTTTGAACATATTAAATCATCACTGAAATCATGTGCTAGTCAAGTTATATATTTGGCATGGCAGGCCCGTGCACAGAAGTGGCGCCAAGGGAGGGGTTTTTCCCAATTTCGGCAAAAGGCGGAGGGGCGTCTAGTGTATGAAGCGTCGGTAATGGGGAGGGTTTAACACCCAAAACCCCCCCCTTGTGCACGGGCTTGTGGCATGGAATGGCCCCCACAAAACTTCAACGTTTCCCTTGAGTAATCTTTGCCATTTTCCATACATATTTGCAGAAAAAAAGTTGTCCGTCACGCACTTTTCGCTATCAAATGTCAGCCCAAGATCACAAGAAACCACCAAAAAGTAGGTGACTCTCCTTCATTGGATAATCGCTAGCAGCCTGAACGTGGCCAAGTGATTGATACCGCTGAACCGAACACCACCACATCATCAGTGAAGTTCATAACTCATTAGGGGGGTTGCCGCCACGACCAAAGTTAAGCAAAAAAAACTAGAGGGTGAAAAATTGCACATTGTCGAGCGAATCAATCGGAAAATGCGCGTATCTTGCGGCAGCCCAAATTTATAAAAGAAAGAAAAAAAATCCCATTCGCGGTTGTGAGTCTGTGGTGCAGGAGTGTCTCAGTGCTAAACGAAGAAAGGGGGTCAAAAATAGAAGAAACTTCAACAGAAGACGCCGAGAAGGAGGATCGTTGGTTTGGATTCAACCGTACAATCGTCGAAACGAGCCATAGGGGCGGCGTGAAATTAGAAGAGAAGAAAAAAAAACGAGCAGCCCAAAACATCATCAGCACCATCAAGGCAAAAGGCACCCAGAAAACAGAATCGTCAAGCATGAGTTTTAACACGACGACGACGACGACGGTTATGCAGGTAAATTTAATAACTACATACCACCTACCGCCCAGCCACCCAACTAGCCAACCAACCATCCTACATAAACCTCCGTTTTCCACTCTAGATATGATGTAAGGTTGTGTTCGATGCAATGGGCATCGCTTCTTTCTTATACTAGCAGCGTGTGTAGGGGCGCGAAATGCGCGCCAAACTAGGCGCTTGGGCTTGAACGAGAGGGTGGCGCTGCTGGTTGTGTTTTTGATAGATGGCATACTACGTGATAAGTGCAAGGCTGGAGTTGTAGTTGAATGGTGTCACTGTTAGAAAATTGTAAGCATTGAACAAGTTGGTAGCATAGAAAAAACAAATATTGATTGTAGTTGAGGTGGTTTACCAGCTCAATTAGTAAAATTGAACGTTTAATGCATACGATCGTTCGTTGATTCTTTCTTCAACTTTACACCCTTACTTATGATTAATCAGCAAGACCATGCTGAGGGTGCATGGTTGCGATCCCTGGCTTATCCAATAGCTTTTCATAATGTAAGTAAGAGATGGGATTCATATACCGATCGTATCAGCTTGACGAATTGAGGTGAATTTATACTGGAAGTTGATCAACTAGTTGTGTATCAGTGGTCCAAATTCTCAAAATTTTATTACATTCGGTTCATTGAATCTGGAGATATATATAACCGAACTTTTCCAAATTTGATAAAACTAACAGTGGAAGTATATTTGATGCACTTTTCGAAAAGTTACAGCTAGTTGAACATTTCTTGAAAAAAGAAAATTTTGCCTGTCTCGATCCTTTGTGATCAAAAAAACAGATAACTTAAGATTTTTAGGGTAATTCGCGAATTGTTTCACTATTACTGGAATTAGTAGTGGAAGTTGTTTTGTTACTACTACTAGTTAGTACTATTTTTTATTTGTTTTTCTGTACATAATTCCATGGTAGTAGAAAAATATCCAGTGAACAGACATCCAATCATTTCTTATACTTCCCATTGAAATTTATTGTTGAACGTCTCCTTAAATTAGCTCATCCTAATGTTGATTGATGTTCTCTCATTATTTAACGGTACAATTCGACTTTTCAATTATCTCTAAAGTAACATTATTAGTTGAAAAGATTAGAAGAGGTTCATAGAACCACCACAAAACCAAAATAAAAGGGATATGGTTTTATGACGGCTCTCAAAACCTGTACAAGACTAATTGGTCATCAAAATGTTACTTGGTGGGAGTTTCCGAGACGTTTCAGAGAAGTTTCAAAGCGCATCTCGGCTTTTCAGGGGGTGTCAGGAGGGTTACGAAGTGGTTTCCATGGAAATCAAGAGGGATTTTAGGGGCTTTCTAGGAAATTTATTTCAGTGAGTTTAAGGAGCTTTCAGGGGTTTAAGTAGTATGAGGGTATTTCAGAGGAATTTTGAAGTGGTTTCCGGAGGTTCTGCGTTATTCCCAAGGAGGTTTCAGAGGGGATTCCTGAGAGATTTCAAGGCGTTTCAAGGAACTCCAGGTGTTTTCAGGGTGTTTCAGAACGCCCCTGCAATCCCCTGACAAACCATGAAATACCAGCGTGATGCTAGACCAAAAATCATACAAAATTCGGTGTAAAAATGTGTATTCCATGCAAAAAAAACCTTTATAACCCAACTAGCTCAAAATTTGTTATTACATATAAAACATAACTTGTTGATACTTAAAAATCTCTTTTTTATTTATTTTTATTTACGAATTTCAATTATGTATAACTATTTCTCCCCACTCTCCCTCAAAAAAATCTGAATAATTCATATAAATCTGTATATATGGCATCGCTATCTGAGACACCCCGGTACACCCCTGAAACTCCTTGGAGAACCCCTGGAACGCCCATTAAACATCTTAAAACTCTCTGTAATACCACGGAAACCCACTGAAGCCGTTGTAAAACATTAGCCTAAGTTAAAATTCACGAAAAAAAACATCCACTGAAACCCTCTGAAACACCGTGGAATGTTCTTAACCCTCTGCATTCCCTGGAACTTACTGGAATGCCCCTAAAATCTCTTGGAACTCCCTAGAGCACCCCTGGGACTTCCCCGGAACGACCCTGAGGCAAAACCTCTGAAACCCCATGGAACCCCTGAAAGTTTATAAAACACACTACAACATCCATGAAAACCTCTGTACACTAAGGTCTTTTTTTACACGGTTTTTTTACACGTTTTTTTTTTACACGGCTTTTTTTACACGGTTTCGCGAATTAACACGGTTTTTTTTACACGGATTCGCGAATTAACACGGTTTTTTCAACTTTCTCGCGCTAAGTGTCTAGAAGGGAAATCTTACTAAAAGGAAGAAATGGGATTTATGTGGAAGGGTTGCAAGGAAGTTGAAAAGTGGTATGAGGTGAAGGCGGATTATGATGTAAGAGGTCTGCAGGAAAGGGATGTGTGTGGGGGGGGGTCTGTTTCTTGAAGGGGGGGGGGGGGGGGAGTTGGTGGGGGTTAATATATGGAGGGCTAGGAGGGGTTAAATGGGGGGTTTCCTAAAGGTGATTTCTGGAGTATGGTTCAGCGTCCTACAGGTCCATGGAGCATAGTTCTGAAGAGAAGTAATTTTCAAGGATATTCTAGGGCATCCAAGAACTTCCGCGAATAAAGGCCTTAAGATCTACAAGCGTAATCGATGGATTGTAGTCACATTACTAATACGGTGCAACATCATACAGGTCTTTAGACCACAGTTCTGTAGAGACGTAGTTTTCAAAGATATTGTAGGACCTCCAAGAACTTCCGAGAGTACAGGCCTGAAAATCTATGAGCGTAATCAATTAATTGTTGCTATATTATTGATGCGGTGTACCATCCAACAGATCCATGGAGCATGGTTCTGTAGAAAACTACTTCCTAAATATGCTCTAGGTCATGCAAGAATGTCCGCGAATAAAGAATTCAACATCTACAAGCGTAACAAATGGATTTTTGTTACATTACTGGTTTTCAGAGCATAGTTCTGTAGAGACGTACTTTTCCAAAATATTCAGGACCTCCAAGAACTTCCTCGAGTATATGCCTGAAGATCTTCAAGCGTATTCAATCAATTGTTGTTACATTACTGATACGGTGTAAAGTCATACAGATTTATTGAACACGGAGATGTCATTTGCAAAGATGTTCTAGGTCTACATTTTTAATATGGTGTAACATCTTACAGGTCCATGGAGCATGGTTCTGCAGAGAAGTTATTTTCAAAGATGATCTAGTGCATCCAAGAACTTCTACGAGTCAAGGCCTCAAGATCTATAAACAAAATCGATCGGTAATTGTTGCATTACTGATGCCATGTAACATCCTATAGGTCTATGAAGCATGGTTCTGTAGAGATCTACTATCCAAAAACAATCTAGATCATCCTAGAACTTCTGCAAGTAAATGCCATGAAATGTTGTTACATAACTGATGCGGTGAAACATCCTAAAGGTCCTTGGCGCAAGATTCCGTTAACGTGTTCTAGGTCATCCAGATCTTCCGCAAGTAAAGGCCTGAATCTACTAGTGTAATTAATCAATTGCTTTTACATTACTTATACGGTGTAACATCATACAGATTCTTCAGACACGAATGCCACATAAGTGGTAAAGTGTCTTTAATAAATATTATTAATAATAATAATCATACAGATTTATGGAGCACGGTTCTATAGAGAAGTTATTTTCAAATATTTTCTAGGTAATCCAAGACCTTTCGCGAGTAAAGGCCTTAAGATCAATAAGCATAATCAATGTAGTTTTGTTGCATTACTGATCTTGTGTAACGTCCTACAGGTCCATGGAAGACAGTTCTGTAGAGTCTTGATTTCCAAGAATGCTTTAGGTCTTCCAAGTACTCTTGCGTATATAGACCTTAACAAACAACTATCGACAGTAACATCACGCTTGTGATGTATGTAAAAAACGTTATTTCATGCAGGGTTCCTGATTTCTTCCACTTTTTATCTTCTTCCGCATTCGAAGACAGTCAGCAGCGAACAGTTGTCGCTTTAGTTCGTGTATATGCTTGTCAGCGACGACAGCAAACTCCGGCGAACGGTGGGAAGCCACACTTGGAAATTACTCATTCGTCAACATTCGCATCGCAAGCGAATGCGATTCGTGAGTGATGCGATTGATATTGTGCATACGAATTTTTGATGTTTTCGAATTATTTTCTTTGCTAATCTAGCATTTCAACAACAATACAGTAAAAATGTATGCATTACATGCAGAAATTCTCTTCTACTTATGATAATAGCCGCTTCGATCGCTCACCAGCATTCTTCACCATTCGCCATTCATTCATTCGCTTGCGATCCAAACTGCGACGAATGGCAACGAATATTCATGTCAAGCAGCTGGCTTATCGCTTCCCACTGGTGATGGGGTTGCGTGTTTGATCACGACGATCCGTTTGCTGCATCTTTCTCGATTCGCTTCAGCAAAGAGGAGTGAATATGAATGGAGTGAGGCGAATATACCGATCCTTGATTTCATGTAATAAACGTCAATCACGGATTATCACTGCACGATATGTACGCATTGGGATTAAAATTGCAAACATTTGCAAAATTCTTGGAGGTCCTAGATTATCTTTGAAAATTATTTCTCTACAGAACTATGCTCCCTGGACCTGTAGGACGCTACACTGTATCAGTAGTGTTGCAACAAACCATTGATAACGGTTGTAGATCTTCAGGTCTTTACTCGTGAAAGTTCTTAATGGAACTACAACATCTATGGAAATTATATTCTTACAGAAAAAATGTTCATGGACCTGTAGCATGTTACAACGTATTAGAAATGTAACAATAATCCATTGATTACGCTTGTAGATCTTAAGGCCTTTACTCGCGGAAGTTCTTGGAGGTCCTAGATCATCTTCGGAAACTATTTCTCTACAGAACTATGCTTCCTGGACCTGTATGAGGCTACACTGTATTAGTAATGTGACAACAAACCATTGATAACGCTGGTAGATGTTCAGGTCTTTACTCATGGAAGTTCTTGGAGGTACTAGATCATCTTTGGAAATTATTTCTCTACAGGACTATGCTCCCTGGACCTGTAGGACGCTACACTATATCAGTAATGTGGCAACACACCATTGATAACGTTTGTAGATCTTAAGGCCTTTACTCGCGGAAGTTCTTGGAGGTCCTAGATCATTTTTGGAAATTATTTCTCTACAGAACTAGGCTCCCTGGACCTGTAGGACGCTACACTGTATTAGTAATGTGACAATAAACCATTGATAACGCTTGTAGATATTCAGGTTTTTACTCATGGAAGTTCTTGGAAGACCTAGAACATCTGTGGAAATTATTTCTATACAGAAAAATGGGTCATGGACCTGTAGCATTCTACAACGTATTAGAAATTTAACAACAATCCATTGATTACGCTTGTAGATCTTAAGGCCGTTACTCGTGGAAGCTTTTGGAGGTCCTAGATATTTCTCTACAGAACTATGCTCCCTGGACCTGTAGGACGCTACACTGTATCAGTAATATGACAACAAACCATTGATAACGGTTGTAGATCTTCAGGTCTTTACTCATGGAAGTTCTTGGAGGACCTAGAACATCTGTGGAAATTAGTTTCCTACAGAAAAATTGTTCATGAACCTGTAGCATGTTACAACATATTAGAAATGTAACAACAATCCATTGATTACGCTTGTAGATCTTAAGGCCTTAACTCGCGGAAGTTCATGGAAGACCTAGCATATCTTAAGAAATGAATACTCTTCAGTACAATGCTCAATGGACCTCTGTGACGTTACAACGTGTCGGTAATGTAGCAAGAAACCGTTGGCTATGTTTGTAGTTCTTGTGGCCTTTACTCGCGGAAGTTCTTGGAGATCAAAATTGGAGGTCAAGTTTGAAAATTATTTATTTACAGAACAATGCTCCGTAGACCTGTAGGATGTTGAACAGTATCAGTGATGTAGCAACAATCAATCGATTACGCTCGTAGATATTAAAGCCTTTACTCGCGAAAGTTCCTGGGTGTCCTGGAACATCTTTCTCAACACCACCATGCTTCGTGGACCTGTAGGGTGTTGACAGTCTCCTTGATTCTTCATTTCGTCCGTCTAGACAGTCCTTAACACCCCAAAATATCCTTTGCGATCTTCCTTTGAAATAGTATGCACTCTGCCCCCTATAATCCATCCCTTGTCCCCTTCCCCACTAACCCCTAGATTCAACCCACTACCCCCCCCCCTTTCCTTATTAACTCTCTATAACAAACCTCGAATATCTGAAGGTGAGGACATTTCAAATATTTTCAGATTTCCCTCAGTTTTTTTACACGGATTCCTGAATTAGCACGGTATTTTTTTACACGGTTTCGCGAATTAACACGGTTTTTATACACGGGACGTATCCCCCGTGTAAATAAAGACCTTAGTGTACTCCTCTGGAACCTAATACCTAAAACCTCCCGAAACACCCTTTGAACCTTTTCAAACCACCTAGAACTCCTCTGTAACCCTCTAGAACCTCTTGGAACGTCTATGATATCCCTTGAAACCTCCTAAAAAACTCCTGCAATGTTGCTGAAGCTCCCTGGAATGGTTTAAGGATAAAACGTTGAAAGACAAAACGTCGGATGCCAAAACATGGAAAGGGACAAAACGTCGAAGGGTGAATCGTAAAAAAAGGAAATTTGGCAATCCCGGGAAATTAAATGTCACCGTAAATCCTTCCCGAAATTGGAAGCCCTAGAACTAAACAGAGTGTGGAAAGTACAAGAGAAACTAGCGGTTGCTACGGATTATCATTTACGCATTAGTAAAGTGTTGATTTTGGTTGCACAACAGTTTCATTTTTTTTCTTAAAACACATTATTCTTCACTTGATCGCGCAGGTATGTTATTGTATGCAAAAGTTCTATAGAAAGATATCCTCGTTTGGCCAAGGTTAACGAACGCTCAAGATCACACTAAATTGTTTACTTGTGTTTCCTTGCATAAATATGCATATACCCAGCCAACCACATATCGTAAATCATTGCGTGGAAAAAATCGTATATTTTCATACATTGAATCAGAATTGTATAATAATATGAATATTTGTTGACAATGATTGCGTCAAATCGCATTTTATGCCAAATTAATTTTCAATTGCGATTTTGTTTCATACAGTCGTCTCCGATCATTAAAGGTTCGAGATACTATCGGTGGGATCGCACAGATTCAGATAGAATCGTGAAAAAAAATCATACATATATGATTTCTTTGAATCGTGGATATCGTCGCTTCACATCGTATATGAATCTGCTAAATCGAGCTTTTCAAAATCGGTGAAATCGTATACAACCATAACAATGTTGTATATTGATCGTTTGCGTCACACTTACTTCGTATACGAAGTGAACGAAATCGTATATTCGTATTATTTTTACGGTCGCATATGATTGTTACTGCACTTTTAATAGTCGAATCTTAATCTCGGAAATCGTAAATGGTTTTGTTTACGTATTTGTATGATTGAGAAAAAGAAAAAAAAATGGTATTCATCACAAATTTGTATTTCTGTTGTTGTTTACACATTCCAACCATGGTAGCAATAATTTCAACCAAATATATAGGTTTTCATACTTTTTGTATAAAGCAGATGACTTACAAAAAGTGATGTATAGATTCCAAGAACGATGTCAATTCCGGGTCTCTTTTTTTTTCCAAACTTTATTTATTTAGGCTCGATTGTTTAATTTAAAACTCTACGGAGCCGACAACTGGGCGAATAGTTAAATTTAAATATTCTATAATCATACAAAAATGTACTAATAAAAGACTCTTCGTATGCACTTTTTCTTCGGTCGTGGGACTGAGTTGGAGCTAGAGCCACCGCCCGAAGCAGCAAATTGAGCTCGCCGCTGAGCCGCCTGAGTGTTTGCTACTGCTTCCTGTGTACAGTTGGACATTCCTTCCACTGTGTTACCGCTTTCGTTCCGAAGTATTTCCATTGCAGGTTTTGTCCCTGCTCTGTTCTCGTCCTCGCAATCCAGCTGTGCCTGATCCGCTGTTCCTTCTTCTTCTTCCTCTAAAACTTCAATGATTTCGTCCGGCAATGTTTCCTTTGAATGGTTTACCACCGGCAGAACCACGTTGCCAGATACGATTCCAGCATACGAAATTTTCTGCTGCTTTTTCCCTGTATTGTCCTGAGCTTGTCGCTGAGGGCAGGCGTCCTTCCTGTGTCCTACTGCTTGACACGAAAAACATGTCTCCTTCAATCCATCGTAGTACACTCTCCCTTCCCGGTTGGCGACATCAATCGTCGATGGGATATTTGTTTCTACTTCCATATACACGCCTCGCACTCCGGTGAATACGTGCCCAAGGCCCGAGTCCGGCGGAAACTTTTCGCGGGTCGCACGGTGCACTTTTCCAAATGCTCCAAGAACCTCCGACAAACTTTCATCCGCCACTTCCGGAGGTAGATCAAATATGCGGATGTACCGCACATTGGTACCCGCTACCGTCATTTGT
This sequence comes from Aedes albopictus, assembly GCF_035046485.1. Lineage (NCBI taxonomy): Eukaryota > Metazoa > Arthropoda > Insecta > Diptera > Culicidae > Aedes > Aedes albopictus. The sequence continues at coordinate 426,802,319 of NC_085137.1, forward strand.
ACCTCTATGGGCCTCCCACTTGAATAAACAAATTGCCGCGGCTCTGCGTTCCTCCGTAATGCTTTCTCCATGGCTTCTCGGGATGTAAATTTCATAAAAAGCGAACGATCATGAGCTGTCTTATAGATAGTTTCTATAAGCATTACGTCCGTGTCTAGCCGCTTCATGAAATTCGCGACTTCCATCCAAGACGGCCGTGGGCTGCCTGCCGGAAATCGGAACTGCACGGTATTGAGAAACAGTTCGCTCATGTTGATAAAGTTTACTTGATGCTAGCTCTGCCGCACAGAACGTACCACCAGCGAACAATGAAGTGATCAAACGACAAAAGGAAGCAATCGCACGAGATTCAATTCGATTGTATAAAAACACTACAAAGCAGTAGCAAAAAAAAACTACCTGACCGAGTAGCACAATCCGTCTGCATCCGACGACGGCAGCGGCAAAACTCAATTCCGGGTCTCTTGCACGGCACCACTTTTGGTGCCACTCAATGCACGACAACAATGCTCCCACCACAAGTCTCGCACCGTATCATGCTTATTTTTATTCTTTTCATGCCATTCACTTTGAATTCTCTATTTCCAACTTGGCAATATACCTAGTCAATAGAGATAACGCGCAGTTTTCAATCAAAGGATCTAAGTTCGATTTCCACTGAACACCAATTGTTTTTTTTTAATTTGAAAATCTTTAGTTGTATATCGGAACACTCAATCGTAATTAGATCATGCATAATCGTATATTTAGACGGAGAAAATCGACGAAATCGTAGAATTTTTTCGAGAAATCGTAAATAATGTTGGATGAAATCGCAGTCATCGGATATATGTTTGGATATGGTTTCCACTTTAATATGTATATGACTGCTTCGTGCATTGAATACGAATTCTTTGGTGCTATATATGTGTGACTATTTCAGTTTCAATTTCGATATAGAAACCAAATTGCTGGCTGGGTATTGTATATGTTCTAGACTTTCGGATGTAATCAGGCTTCCCAAAAGTACCGCATCATGATAGCATTTTGATGGCTGTCACACTCTTATTCCCATGACAGCCTTGTGAATACATGGTTCATGACAGCCCACAGAATAAAACTCATGCGACCTACAACATCACTGTCGGGAACTGCTCACATCGTCTGCTTTCGCTGTGCGTTCGTTCGCCGATGACAACCTCGGCTCTAGCCCAAACCGTCTCTCGTTGGCTGGACACGAAGTAACGAAAATCGCTGCGCTCGGCCCGAGCATTTCTGTTGAACGTGTCGAGTATCGTGGTATATCGCACGCTCAAAATTATCGACGCGTTTCATGTGTTATATATTTTTTAAAATAGAGAATATGTACCTGTAAGTCTTATTCTAGTAGAGTATTTTGTATAGCATTATTTTTTATTGGCATGTGAAATGCACTGCCATGTTTTCAATATAAAAGAGAGTTGAATCTCACATCAGTGGTATATTATAGCCAGATTACAATTTTGACAAACGCTGGCACAAACTTCTTTTCGCCTCTGGGGCATCTTGTGAAAGGCATATCATGTTTGTGAAAAAAAATATTGAGCACATATTTTGTGAATAACTTTTAGCGTTAAGCCATGTGCTCCCGTGACAGCCTATGACAGCCTTTACGCGACAGCCAGCTTGGTTAGCCGAAGATTGTCATCGCCATGCGGCCAACAATACTCACGACGTTTCCCACTCGGCTCGATACGACTCGAGTATGCAACTGTCAGGCAAGCAGTCGAAGCAGCGGCTGTTTCAATACATCTTTCGCTCATGCGTGTGCGTGCTGTTGGCGATACATTTCTCACTGATGGTGTTGCACACGGTAACGAGAGATGGTCTGCACACATAAGAGAGTGTCGATTCAGCCTTGCGCGGGCTGTTGCGAGAAGGATGTACATTTGGAAAGCCTGGATGTAATCATCATAACCAACTGTCAAATACCCTGAAGATTCATGGATTGTAGTGAAATCTCAAGATTTCAGAAACTTGTCATCAAACTTTTTTGGATTTCTGACAAATTTAATTAATGGCACAAGAATGCATGCTAAATACGTGCTGGGTTTCTATTTTTAGAGAGATATTTACGATGGTGAATAACCAAAGCGACGAACCCAAATGGTCCGAATACTACAAAAAAAAATCAGTAAAACTAGCTCAGCCTTAGTAAATGTTTGATCTTCATGTAAATGAGAGCCAGAGGTTGTAATTTTTAATCAGACTCATTTTTGTCAAGTGGAGTAAATTAAATACGGTTGTGAGATGTGTATTGAAGACCTGTTCCAGAAGGCATCGACCATGAGGAGGGCTGTCTGTGAGATAAATGGAAATTCCTCTATGGCTTAGAAGTGTTCACCATTGCACCACATTTCCAATTAAAAAACTATTTTACCCATGTACTGCCCAAAAAAAGATTGAAATTACATTTTTTTCATAATACGTTAGTATTACTAATTCGCACGAACTATTACCTCCTTATTTACCTCTCATAATTCACCAACAACTGACTATTCCCTCCCGGCCAACCACAAAATCGCCCAAGCAAATTGATGATTGGTTTCTGTGTCAAACATTTCCACAACTAGATTCCAACAGCTACCCACAGCTGCGAGAGCTGCGCTGCTGGCTAGTGTGTGATCTTTATGCCAGTAGCCAGCCAATATAGCACGCAAGTGGCTAAATTGTATTTATGTTCATCATTTTCAACGCAGCCCATTCAGCCGATGATTTGCATACTGGCTTTCTGGTTGTTTGATCCAGTCCTATCGTTGTAGTGAAAAAAAGTATGAAAAAGAAGATTCCAACAACGCAACAAGTACGCCTCTGCTTAAAGTTGTGGTCTTGCCCATCCATTTAGTGTACAGTCGGGTCTTTTCTAAGATGCTGCTATCAACTTTATGCCCACCGCAGTTTCCAAGTTGTTTTTCAAACACTGTGGTTCATTTTTGGTATGTAAAAGCCTATAACAGATCATAACCACATTTTAAAAATCAGTCAGATTGGATGCAAGACAGCTGAGAAATTGCAGTGGGCGCAAAATGGACCGCAGCGTCTTATAGGAGACCCCACTGAGGCTAGCTCGGTAGATAAAGGTTGCGGTTATTACTTTAGGTTTGAGTTTTTACGATAAACCGGAGTTACGTGTTTGGGAGTTCACTTTGCATCCTTGTGCAAGTGCACATATACCGTACACAGGTGAATTTCGAACCATGACACAGTTCATAATTGGTGTTTGAAATATTTCACACATGAGAAAAAGATGATCGTAATCTGTAATTTGATGTATGAAATGTTCATAAAATCACAAGCCTTCAGCTTTAGAACAGTCCAAGTATGCAATAAAGCACGGTATGTATCATCTCATCTCATCTAAATCAATGTCGAGGACCATCAAAGCTTCAAGACAGGGATCCTCAAGCTAACTATTGTACGGGCCATAAGGAAAGTTTTCAGTCCTTGCCCATTGTCAATAAGATGTCAACCTTGAGGTTCTGGTAGGTGCCACTCTAGTATAGGCAGCACTTACCTGTGGCCAGATCGAATTTATGTCGTTTATTTCATTCTAGAGGCTGCGCCGCCAATGGATAAACTTTTGTTTATTATAGTGTAATCTTTCATTTCGAGAACAGTAGGTTGTTGGCCTAAGGTCCGCTATCCACTGCGGTGGGGCTGCCACCTTAGGTATAGCTTCCGGTGGAGGAGCATTTTATACTCAGCCGCTGCACAGAGGGAAAAATCGACCCAAAAAACGGATCTTTTAACGCCGCTGGTTTCAGTACGTGAAGTTGACCATTTCTGACGTAAAAAAATACGAGAAATCGATTGGTGTTAATTTCATTCACCGCACGGCACGGAAAGTGGTCCATTTTGCCCCATTTTGCCCTTTTTTCATAAAAAAAGAGAATTAAAATGTACTAAAATAGCTGCAGGTGTAATTAGAAGTAAATAGGAATCATAAGAATACATGAAAGATCCTTTTAAATGCTTGTTGTGCCCCACATTCCCCAACAACTGTCGGATATTTACAATTTTTCCTTATTATGAATGGATTTTTAATGTTACTGACTTAAAGTTGATTTGTTTGGCATAAACAAAAAGCGGTAGATCGTTCATCACCAGAATCATCTTCGGGAGTTGTCCAATTTGCCCCATTTTGCCCTATTTTCATGAAAAACGAGATTTATAATGTTTTTTATGAAAAACAAATACTGCTATGGAACATTGAAATTAGTTTTAGGTGCAATTGGAAGCTAACGGTTATCATGCGCATATATGAAAGATATTTTCCCTATTTTACCCTACATGCCCCTAAAACTGCTGGATAATAACATATTTTGTATGATTATGTAATGGTGCTGGATGCAAAACATGAACCCCTGGATCATTTTTGATATATACAAATGCGGTTTATCGATTAATACTACAATCATTCTCGGAATGGTATATATAGCTATCCATTTTACCCCAATTTGTCATGATTTTGTCATGTAGTGGATAAATCAATTTGCCCTGATTTTTTGTCAAGTAATGAATAAATTAATTTCCCTTGTTTGCATTGGTACTGAAACCAATCTTATCAAAAAGACACATATGACTTTTTCTATAATTTCAGCGTTTGATGGGGAACTAAGGGCATAATAAGCATTTTATAAAATATGTTAAATATGCGCTAAACTGATTAAATAGGGCGTCTCAAAGCACCAAATTATATATATTTAAGCTGCCCCATTTAATCAGTTATGTGCGTATTTGCCACAAATTAAGATTAGGGTTAATGCTTATTATACCCTGTATTCCCCACCAAAGTCATATGTTTTAACTGCCCTTTCGATTACATTGGTTTCAGTAACAAAAGTCCATCAGTTCGGACATAAGCAAATGGAGGAAATCAATTCATTCATGAGGCGACAACAAATCAGGGCAAATTGGGGTAAAATGGACAGCTATTTGTACCTTCCCGTGAATGATTCTAAACCTTATCGATAAACCGTATTTGCATATATATAAATGATCAAGGATTTCATTGATAGCAACCAGTGACATTATAAAATAACAGAAAAAATGTTATCATTCAGCAGTTTTAGGGGCATGTAGGGCAAAATAGGGAAAATATCTTTCATTTGTGCGCATTATAGCTGTTAGCTTTATATTTCAACTAAAACTAATTTCAACGTTCCATTACAGTATCTGTTTCTTATAAATGCATGTTAAATCTCATTTTTCTATGATAATAGGGCAAAATGGGGCAAAATGGGCAACTACTGAAGATGATTCTGGTGATAACAGATCTAGAGCTTTTTGTTTATGCAAAAAAAAATTCAAATCAATAACATTAAAAATCCATTCATAAACATGTAAAATTCACAATTTAAGTTGTTGGGGCATATGGGGCAATATAAGCATTTAAAAGGATCTTTCATATATGTTTATGATTTCTATTCACCTCTAATTACACCTGTAGCTATTTTCAATGATCTACAGTCGTGTTGATTGTTTGAAAGTACATTTTAATTCTCTTTTTGTATGAAAAAAGGCAAAATGGGCCACTTCCCGTGCCGTGCGGTGAATTAACTTAGCACCAATCGATTTCTTGTACTTTTTTACATCAGAAATGGTCAATTTCACGTACCGAAACCAGCGGCGTTAAAAGATCCGTTTTTTGGGTCGATTTTTTCCACTGTGCGGTGGATGCCAGAGCAGACGCTGCTTGAGCCGCATCTCCTTGGTGAACAGACGCTCGGGACGTTCCTCCTCAATCTAGCTGAAGTCAGAAGGACATCAGTGCCCAGGCTGTACTACTAGCTAAGCACACAACTATAAGCTGGCGGTCTTTGTCATCGCTTGACCCCTGGAAGCATGAGATAGGAACTTATGATGACCAAGGCTATGTTGGACGCTTTCCTAATAGATTTGCCGTTTTGAAACCCTGAAACGTCTTATGAACTTCTTGGCATCTCCTGGAAGCTTTTGATGCCTCTTTAAACATTCTGAAATACCGCTTAATCCCCTGAAATCCTCTGAAATGCCCCTAAAGGACTTCTTTTTCAGTTAAACTAATCTGAAAACTCTGTGGAAGCCCCTCAAATATCCCACATTTCCAATATACTCTGAAATCCTGATTGAGTTCGACTCGTCGTTTGGAAACCACTGCCCTAAACTACTGGTGGCGGGCCCGACGGGTGTTGATGGATGGCGCGCGAAGTCGTCACCGATGATGATGGATGCCAAACGACCTCCACACCACGCGCTATGTGTACAAACGTACAAACTGTACAGTACACGGGTAGAAACAGCAAGGTTCGCACAGCACACAGCATCAGTAACTAGTCAGCCCAGCCGGCACGCCATGGGAATACGATAATGGTGCGAAGGAGGATCCTTATGTCATTCGGCTTGTTTCGCATGCACACCGCTAATTTGTGGGTCAACAATTGTTTGTTACAGGAATTATGTAAAGCACTGCGGCGAGGTCAACATCGTTTGCGAAGGTGTTTCGATAGATCGATGAAAATCAATATACGATTCTATATTGGAAAATAGGTTATGCATAGATAATTTCATTGAAAGTATTTTTTTTATCCTTAACCACTTAATCTGATTATAGCTGTTTTGTCCACTAGGGGCACTACGTGAGCAATTCCAATTGGCAGCTGCACTTCCACTTTTGTACAGCGCCTAAATGTATTCTATTATTCTATTCGAACTGGACTATGCTAAATGGGACTGAGTTTGGCCGACCATCAACTAGGTGGCGTAATGCGCAAACGTCAAATTCGAACAAAAACGATGCGAGCGCTACGGTTGGCCAGTTGGCCACTTATCAAAATTTTAAATAAACCGATAAATCGGTGTGCGATGAGAATTTTCAGGGTGTTACGTCTATTTGTCTGTGGTATCATGGTCTAATGAAGCGCCCGAGTATGTTGATGTGTAGCTGTCGGTTGTTCCTTTTTTCTGTCCAATTGGGGGTCCATTATGAGTTGCCGTTCGCCGATGTCCACGTATCCGGAAACATTTGAGACATGGGCACAAAAGAGGGTCAGTGTCAGCTGTTCTGAGAGAAAACAAGCAACTGACGAAAGTTCCGGGGCTGAGATCGAACCCATGACCATCTGTTTATGAAACAAACATGTGACCGCTTGCACCATGGGTCCCGGCAAAAGTTGTTATTTTAGACAAATTTTCCAAGAAAACAATTGCGAACAAAGCTCTCGATAAGAAACTGCGAAAGTGGTCATAGAGCATTGTTGAGAATCAGGCTCTGAGTCAACAACAAAGTATATAAAAATGTGAAAACTTCAAAATGTAATAATGACGGATTCGATTCCGATGTGTCCATGATCTTTTCGTAAAGGAAATTTCCTCGACATCCTCGAGCATAACATACCTACGTGCCTGTGGAGCGGACCTGGTGTGATGGTTAGAACACTTGAATATCACGCCGAGGACCTGGGATCGAATCCCACTCCCGACAAACTCGCAAAATGTGGGTTCTTCCTTCGGAAGGGAAGTAAAGTGTGGGTCCCGAGAACTAGCCTAGGGCTAAAATCTCGTTAATACAGATAAAAAAAAAACCTACGTGTCTGCCGCACGATATACATACATATGCAAAATTATCATTGGCATAAAAAGCTCTCAATTAAAAACTGTAGAAGTACTAATAGCACTCTACGATGAGAAGCAGAGTTTGTACCAGTTAGGACGCAACGCCAAGAGCAAGAAGATTTAGAAAATCAACCGAAACATCTTTGAATCAAACTTAATGTCCACTAGGCAAGGATATGATACAGATGGAAATTGTATTTGAGAATGAGTTTCAAAAATTCACCCCTCGAAAATCACTGCTTCGCATTGGCACAATCCAAAGCAGATTCCACCAAAAGAGGATGCCCACCAATATTCCGTCGACGCAATTTTCTGCAGCGGCAACAAAAAAAAATGCCGCGCGCATTAATTCGAACGTGGCACGTGATCACTTGCAAGTTCAGAGCAGCCCGCATCGATCCACCATCCACGGAGTTTTCCGCGCCGTGATAAGCGGGAATCATTATACATATTGATAGGGCATTTATTCGGCGGCGATGTAATTAGGCATATTTAAGCAATCGTGAGTTTGATTTCTTCGAGTTCAAATTTGCCAGCCTGCCAGGCAGGCACCGCGCTCTAATGGATGGATGCAGATGATCACCAATTACCCGCGGGACGGGAAAACAGGCTCGTCATTATCATCAGGAAATTTTAGCGATAATTGTGATTTGGGAACAATTATGGAATGAGATCGATTTCAGCGGCGGTGCGGTGCGGTGGACCACGGAAGCAGTCATTCAATTCCATTACCTGTTCCTGGTCATATTTGAAGTTAATTCATTTTCCGAGTACTTTAATGTAAGTGCCCAGAAAATGCAAGTAATTGGAACACTTGTCTGTTAGTTTTTTTTTATTTGCTCAAGTTCATGTTAATTTTAAATTTGTGAAAAAATTGTAAAATAGAAAATTTATGAAAAAAAAGAAACAAAAAAAATGTGTGTGAAATAATCTTATCTGTACTTTGTTAGCTTGTTTGATTTATCAATATTTTAAAATTTTAAGCCATCTTCTGTCACGTTTCAACATATCGCCAATGATTTCCCTTGTCTCCACGAGGTATGCTAGTGGACGTATTTTGGTCCACCTTGGGAATTTTATTACTCTTATCATACAATCTCTACAAAATCTTGGTAATTTTTATTGGAAGTTCTTATATTAATTTGTCAAGATTTTGTAGAGATTACATGGTAAGGGTAATAAAAATTCCCAAGGTGGGCCAAAAATAGGGAGTTTCATGGAGTTTCAGTGGCGATACACGGGTGTTTCATGAGATTTTAGGAGCGTTGCAGGAAGTCTTAGAAGCGTTCCAAGAGTTGTCAATGAGTTTCAGGAGCGTTCCAAGGGGTGTCAGGGGCATTATAGAGGTTTTCATTGAGTGTTTCGAGGGCGGTTTACGGGCGTTATAGAGTGTTTCAGAAGCGTTCAATGTATTGCAGGAGCATTCTATGAGATTTCAGGGGTGTTCCAGAGGGCTTTAGGACATATTTGGTCGAAACACATTTGGTCTAATGACATTTGGTCGAAAGAACGTTTTGTCGAAAGGACATTTGATCGAATGAGCATTTAGTCGAATAGAAATTTAATTGTGCATAAGTGCAAAATAATATAGAACATTAATAAAACAAATATTTCATTCAAGTTCGCATTGGCGTTGGCGTTTTTATCGCAGATGTCACCTTCTTTTAAATATATGCGTGCACTACATCTTTCTTTTTTTTTTGTGCTATGTGTAAATATTGTAGTTGTGATTTTTTCTCTTTCTGTGGAGGGTAGCCTGTTTTTTTCAAGTTTCATATTTGTACTGTGTATAAATGTCATAACTGCTGTCTTTTTCATTTCATTACGTTTTCATGTTCTAACTGCTGATTCTTCTTATCGGAGGTTCATCCTTCTCATGAACACAGGCTATTCTTTCGTACTGTGTTTGGATATTATAGCTCTTTCTATCAGAGATTTTTCCTTCTGTTATGGTATTTTTCTATGTTTCATATATGCCCAGACGTTGAAGCTGAATCAGGATCAGATATTTTCCCTTCTTTTAAACATAGGCTGTTCCTTCATGCAGTGTTACATTTGAACTGAACACGAGCCAAACTGAACGCGTTCATTTTTTTTTTAATGAGAACGCAGAAGACATTAAACTTACATGTCAAAGATTCGCCTATGCTTTTAATTAAAGATGAACTTCTGAATCAAATGAGCCTTAAGACTTAGGGCCTAAGTTATTGAAATCTTTGAAATATTTGCGGAGCAGGTCCGTGCACAGAAATGGCGCCAAGGGACGGGTTTTTCCTAATTTCAGCAAAGGGGCTGTCCATAAACCACGTGGTCATTTTTGCCTTTCTCGTGCACCAAAGTGTACTGAAAGGCTATATATTCACTCAAAAAACGAATTTTCGATAGAAGGCTCGGAGGATCAAGTCACATATACCAATCAACTCAGTTCGACGAATTGAGATGATGTCTGTATGTGTGTATGTGCGTATGTGTGTATGTGTGTATGTATGTCTGTGTACAAAAAGGTCACTCACTTTTAAGGCACTTCCCATTGGCCGATTTTTCGGATTATAGCTCGAATCGAACCGGAATTTCACCGCATTGTTTGCTATTGAAAATGGTCCGGATCGGTCAAGGCGTTCCGGAGTTATGGCTATTTGAGTGATCCGGACCAGCACCGGTAGAACTGGCCACATATAAAACTGTCCCATCATGCGACACATCAAACTGCGGCGATTTCTGTAACCTTCAGAATGATTGACAAATTTTGTGCGGATATCAACACAGGAGGCCGAAAATTCTACGATGTCGGTCCAAAATGCAAGATGGTGGTCTTTATGGATTTTATCCAAAATGGCGGCTCCAAATTCAAGATGGCGGCTGTATAATGAAGTTTTAAGCCCTAAACCTTGCAATATGGGTATATTTTGTATGGGGAAGATGTTTGGAGTCCAATAATGGCGACCAGAATATCCAAGATGGTGGTCTAAAATCCAAGATGGCGGCTCCACTTTTAAGATCGCGGCTGTTTAATGGAGTTTTAGGCCCTAAAACCATGCAATATGGGTATATTTTGTATGGGGAAGATGTCCGGAGTCCAAAAATGGTGACCTGAATATCCAATACAGCGTTCTAAAATCCAAGATGGCGGTTCCAAATTCAAGATGGTGGCTGTATAACGAAGTTTTAGGCCCTAAAATCATGCAATAAGGATATATGTTGTATATGGAAGCCGGTATAACGGAGTTTTAAGCCCTAAACCATGCAATAAGGGAATATTTTGTACGGGGAAGATGTCCGGTGTCCAAAAATGGCGAACTGAACATTCAAGATGGCGTTCTAAAATTCAGGATGGCGGCTTCAAATTCCAGATGGAGGCTGTTTAAAGGAGATTTAGGCCTTAACACCATGCAATATGGGTACATTTGGTATGAGGAAGATGTCTGGAGTTCAAAAATGGCGACCAGAATATCCAATATGGCGGTCTAAAATCCAAGATGGCGGCTCCAATTTCAAGATGGCGGTTGTTTAGTGGAGTTTTAGGCTCTAAAACTATGCAATAAGGGTATATTTTGTATGGGCAAGATGTCCGGAGTCCAAAAATGGTGGCCTGAATATCCAAGATGGTGACTCCAAATTCAAGATGGCGGATGCAAAGTGGAGTTTTTGGATCTAAAACCATGCAATATGGTGAAAATTTGTTTGGGGAAGGTGTCCGGAGTCCAAAAATGGCAACCTGAATATCCAAGATAGCGATCTAAAATCCAAAATGGAGGCTCCAAATTCAAGATGGCGGCTGTATAACGGAGTTTTAGGCCCTAGACCATGCAATAAGGATATATTTGGTATGATGAAGGTATCTGGAGTCGAAAAATGGCAACCTGAATATCCAAGATGGCGGTCTAAAATCCAATATGGCGGCTCCAAATTCAAGTCGGCGGCTTTTAAGGCAGTTTTAGACCCTCAATGCATGTAATTAGGGTATATTTGGTATAGCGAAGATGTCTGGAGTCCAAAAATGGCGACCGCAATATGCAAAACGGTGGCCCAAACACCAAGGTGGCGGCTTCAAATTCAAGACGGCGGTTGTTCAATGGCGTTTAAGCTCTAAATTCATGCCATATGGGTTTATTTGAAATAGGGACGAATTCTGTACTCTAAAAAATGGTGACCAGGGTATCCAAGATGGCGGCTCCAAATTGAAGATAGTGGCTCCAAATTCAAGATAGTGGCTGTTCATTGGAGTTCTGGGCTCTAAAACCATGCAATATGGGTATGTCTGGTATGGGGAAGAAGAGTGGAGTCCAAAAATAAAGACCAGAATATTCAAGATGGTGGGCCTAAATCCAAAATTGCGGCTCAAAACTCAAGATAGCGGCTTTTTGTTAAGGTAGAATGGGAGAGCGTCCAGGTGCATTTTTGACTCGCATTTTTTAGAGCATCCACAAAACGCCCGAAATCGGAAATGCTACTCAATGTTTATCACGAGTGAGCAAGGCTACTCATTGCTTTTTCAGCTCTGTTTGTTGTTAAGATCAGGGTTGTTAATAGTCATCGGAGCTGAAGCATAATCACTGACGACAACGGGAAATAAAAAGTTTGCGTCACTGAGTCAGCAGCTCTTGAATATTTACCGTCAGTCAGTTTGCTGGTCGCGACGAAAAAGTTTTGCCGTTTCTCTTTATTGGCATTTTCGTTGAGTGGCTTACACCGAACAGGGCAGGCGAACGAATAATCAGCCACACGGGAATGGCTGACCAGAAAAAAAATGCAGAAATTACACACACCTTCTTTCGGAATCGAACCAAAAACCTTCAGATTGGTAGCGCAGCAAGCATACCATCAGAGCTGATTCATCGGCTCCGAAAGACCGAGGCTAAATCGTCAATAAAAGCTTGACTGGTTCGCCTTTCTTCTGCAATCGGATGTCATGTGACGAAAACGAGCTCGTTTTTCGTCGTTGCAAAAGGAGACAAAAGAGAATGACGAAGACTATAGCTCACTGTTTTATTTTTGGTTCATCCTCGTCGTGGTTTCTTTGTCGGTCGCTGATGATGATGCAAGTGGCGGAGTTTTATTTACTGACGAACTTTTTCAATTTTTCGTCGTTGGTCGGTGACGAAACAGATGGTTACCAACCCTGGTTAAGATGACGAGATCCGTGCTTTTGGTATTTGCAAGGCAGCCATTGTGACGGCCATCTTTGGATTCGCTCATATATGTTCTTAAGAGTTTGAGGCTCAAACATCAAAGCTACATAAATGATATGATTTCTGGTGCCATGTAATGGATTTTTGTTTAACGTATGAAAGTGCGGTATTCATCAACATGTCACTTGAGTTTTGATGAAATGTGTTTTCGAAGGCACGAGAAAGGCGCCATCGCCGCTAGGTGGATTAATTAGGGTTTTTTGTAACTTTTCAAACCCCCCCCCCCCCCCCAGCGTGGTCATTAGTCCATACAAAATTTTTTATTTGTCCATACAAAACGGTCATTGGCCGTAGTTTTCTGAGGCGTTCCAGGGGTTTTCAAGAAGATTTAGAGTCGTTTTTGAGGATGACAGGGGAATATTTCAGGAGTGTTCCGGGGGTTTCAGAGCTTTTCTGGAATATTCCAGGGGATCTCAGGGAGTTGTAATTGATTGATTTAGCTATATTATAGAGACTTTCAGCCCTTGGCTCCCAGACGTTGTAAAGGATTTCATGTGTTTTCAGATGATTTCCATTTCAAGGGGTTCCTGGAAGTTTGAGGGTCATTGTAGAGATGTTTTAGGAGTTTCAGTAGGTTACAGGGAGTTTCAGAAGCGTCACGGAAACGGAACCCCTTCGGAATCCTCATATAATTCCCTGAAAAGCCTTGATAAGTTTCTGAAATATACTTGAAACCCCTTGGAAGCTCCCTGGAAGCCCCGGGAACCCCTCCGAAATCCTTCTAAAACTCCCGTAAAACTTGAAAATGAAAAAAAAAAAAAAAGGTTTGATCTACCAGTGTGAACGGTTCAATTACCGGGAATCGGGAGAGCTAACGTAATGATGAGTCGGGAGGGTTCCCGACTTCTGATATAAATGTCTTGTATTCTTGCATTATGGATAACAAGGAAAAATATCGCGCAAAGTTATGCAGAAACGCTTATAGATATGCGCGGTTGCATTTAACTGTTTCGGTGTCTTCTGTGCGGTCAATATTTAGCTAATTTCCACACTTATTATACACGACACGAACATGATATGATGAACTGGCGACGATCTATGAGCGCTCCTAAAACATAGAAGCCCGAGGCTATGGCTCGACCACCCCTTAAATCCGGCCCTGCATTTACCCCTAATCAGGAAATTTATTTAATTTACACCTATATAATTCCTATTACTTAACTTGGTTTTATGTTGGTGGCATGACTGGTGTTGTTGATAGCTGACATTTTTCGGCATTGCTTGTCTCACAATATACACATTCCTGCTATGAAAGTAAAGAAAGCTCATAAATTGATAACTCTGCGCCAACATTTTAAAAGATGGTACATATACCTAACTACTTTTCGATACAGCAACTTTTTTAAATCTTGTGGATCGTATTTCATATATGTATCTCACGTAATTAACAGATACTACTAGACAGAAAAACTGCTCCTTTTTCTATTCAGGCGGTGGATAGCGAGGGAGCATTAAAATACGTTCCACAGCTATGGATGAAGGTTTTGATTCAAAATGCAGTTACGCACTTTGAATTATTTGTGTACAACTGCGAAAATGCCAAAACACTAAGTTGAAAAGAGGCAGGGCAAATTCCGGTGGGAACGTAGAGCCACAAAGAAGATGAATAAAAAGTCAAATAAACTCCGCGTTTATTCTTTTAAATCGTCGCCATTATTTTGGTCCTTTTAGGGATCATCTTCAGGGCGAAGTTCAAATCGATCGAGACGAGACCAAGTGTTTTTTATCTTTATTGAGAAGATTTTTAAACCCTATCCCAGGGCTCATTTTTACCCACGTTTACCCACGTTCGACTTCCCTTCCGAACCGAAGGAAGAAGTGAGTATGTTTGGAGTGGGATTCGATCCCAGGTCCTCGGCGTACCGAGATTTAAACATCACACCAGGTCTGCTCCACCAAACTCTGCTAAAATAAGCCAGGCGACCAATTCAATAATCTTTAGTGTTTTAACGCGTACATTTACTTTAATTTGTGCACCTTGTACCCAACGGTATTTTATCTAGTATGTTTATAATAAGTTTCGAACAATGCAGTGTGGTCTTCATTGAATATGTAATTCGGACTATCTGGTATATCGTCCTGTTCGTTTAAGCAGAACCCCTTGCCAATTCTACCACGGTTAGTTGAGCTGTGATACCGAGTTTAGCCAGAAGTGTTGACTGTCAATTTAGACATTTGAATGCACCAAAACAAAAACCAATTGTTTACTGACTACGCTAGTCCATCAATATACATACCTCACGCGACTCAAACAAGCCTTACGCCGCTGCTGGCTGATTGATCAGAACCTTCCATTCCGTTTGGATCACGAGAGGAAATCACGCTGCTAAACCCAGTCAGTGTCAGCATGCGCCAACATCAAACATCAGAACTTGACACAGACTACATCCGACCGCCAACTTCAACTAGCAATCTTCTAGACCGGCAGACGCCTGCCTAGTGCCGTACAGAACCGACCCGAACAAAATAACAAGATAATTTCAAGACGTCAATTGTTGATGCCGGATTCGACGGATCTGGTCCGAGATCCTATCCGTCCGATCACACACACGAGATGCAAATTGCCATTCGGATCTGATGAATCGCGCGCTGAAAACGATCGACAACGTGATCACGCTCGGCATTTGGCGGCTGCTGCTACCTACCTACCTAGAACACGGAGCTTCCAGCTTCGTCCGTCCGGCTTGATCGAATCGGATGCCCCGTGCGATTCCATGACAAACAAACTGCATGCGCGGCGTGGCATTCGGTCGGTAGACAGACGGACATGAACCGAAAATGGAGCTCGATTTGCGGCGCTGAGTACCTACGTGAGCACAGCTACTAGGCACCCAAGCAGCGTGCAACCGCAACGCTGCTAGCACTAGCACAATACCCGAGGGAGAAGGTCACCACTGACTGGCACTGCCACCGCCGCGCCGTCATTTCAAGGAAGCTGTGGAGATGCTGCGACTACGTCCGCTGTGGATGCGCTCTTTTGGTGGACCATGGTGAATAAGATTTTTCACGCGATTCAAAACAAATCATCTCGCCCATTCAACGCGGTGATGCCGTCAGGTGCTTCTCGCCGCTTCCATCGACAAAACACACAGAAGCATTTTCGCTTTTCTCGAATCACTTGTTGGGAACAGATAGCCCCATTGATGGATATTCTTCGCCAGAATCCATAAAATAAGAGTCGGAAACAATGTAGCACACTGTATCGTAGCTGGTTGTAGTATTTTTCACCTTGTTTGATGCGATTATCATCTTCCACGCTATCCCTGCTCCAATGGTGATCAGTTGCGGATGATGAGTTCACAATAACCATGTGTCCAATTTGTCTTTTTATAAGGTGGACTAATGCTCCATTTCCAAATTGATTGGTGTTGGTACAGCTTTTGAATTCCAGTCATAGTGCCTAAAACAATAAATTTCTACCATTTCAACTGGCCCAGATCAAGTCTATGGACGAAAGACGACGAGAAAATCGATAAATCATTGTTTCGCGGTTAAGGCTCGATGATAGAGAAGTGAGGGTTTGTCAGTTAGGTAACATCGGTATTTTGTTTTTGACATGTTAATTATTAGCATATGTACATGCTGCATATAGCCGGGAGCAATTTGCTAACAAATAAAACGATTGACTGAAGGTGTTTACCGACAGCGACAAAAGTAGCGAAGGATCAATAAATCAATACGATCTAAATATACGTAACAGTTATAAATTGAACATGAGAAGTAAATCTCAACTTTTTATCAGTCACGGATATTACTAGGCTGGGTGAACGATACATAGTCTAAAACATAGTCTAAATACAACAACTATACATACGAACGATACATAGTCTAATACATAGTCTAAAACAACTGAGCGAAACATGGCACAAAGGTGGCCAAAAATCGAAAAATGACTTCATTTAATTTGAGATTCAGTTTCCGAAGTTGAAAGTAGACTACTTGGACCAGTAAACCCTAGAATATTAGTTTGCTAATCCTTATACTTTTCAAGATATTGGCGGCAGAATGAGAGAAATCCTTAAACGCCTAAAAGTAAGCAAAGCCCTTGTAATTTCATGCTGTCTGAAACTGACGTGTTGAAACAACCCGTTCAACTAGTTTTTCATAATTTTCAGGCATTAACCCTACCAATAGGAGCAAGGCATTATAAAATTGACGCGAAAATATTTTTGGCCACCTGTTTGTATGGAGCCGCCCCATAGTGCATAGGTGCGCCCCCCCATTTTGGGTTGCTGTTGATATTTGTGTGGCATTGAGTAAACTAAACTTTTTTGCATTTTAACTATTTGTTCATTTTTCTCATAAGGATCTTATTTTATTCTTAAACTTGTACCCGATGATGTGAACCTTTTTTTTTTTGTCTTTATTATAGAGACTTTTAGCCTGGGGCTGGTTCGTCTCTTTGTGAACCTTGACATACAAACTACCACCATAATTTTTATTTCAATTCATTCCAAAACAAGATTCTCAGAGTTCCAGAAAAAAACTTTTAAGAAATTCAATAATATTTCCAACACAATTGTCAAACTTTTCTTCTTGATAACCACAATAAATTTCGCCAACTATTTCTATAAGAGCCCCACTTCAATCTTATAATAGAATTTTACCAAATAACAACAAGCTTGGTTGGAATACAAAAACAACAAGCCAAATTTGCTGGATGTACCGGAACCGATCCCGGTTGGAAAAGAGAAGGTCTTTCTAGAACCATATGCTACTATCGAATGCCGCAACTCAAAATGCCTGAATTTTCTCTAGTATAAGATTCAAAAAAAAAACGTTATGCTAGGAGTAAAAGAAACCTGGGATCTTTATCTTTTGGGTTACCTTCAGAAATTCCTCCAGGTATTTCTTCAGGAATTTCTCCAATAGCTTCTCTGGGAATATCCCCCCAGCCAACACAAAGTCTTATATGATGTTGAATAGGATGCTAAAGTGGAGGCCATATGCGTACATGCTTCCATTTAACCGCGTGTAAAGTGTACGCATATCGCCTCCACTTTAGCATCCTATTCAACATCATATGGGGATTTGTTTTATTACCGTACGGGTTCGGGCCGAAGGGTCTCAGATTTTCATGAAACTTTTTCTACAGGCAGGGCTCATGGATATATGAAAAAAAACTAATAAGGAAAATTCAGGGTCGCCCATTTTCCCGGAAATTTCAGGTGGCAATTTTGTGTTTTCCCCTGACGCTACTTACTTTGAAAAATCATAACTCAAGAACGAAGCATCGTAGAAACATAATATAGGCTTACATAGTCATTTTCACATAATTGACCATAACTCAGTAACGAGAAAAAAGTACATTCCAAAAATTTCAGCGATCAAAGCTTATAAAATTACATTCCCAAAAATATGTTTTTGGAAATTTTCCACGAGTTCGGACATAGTTTCATTTTCATTGAAAAACTTTGTTCCTACGATGCTTCGTTCTTGAGTTATAATTTTTCAAAGAAAAGGCTTTTATGGCACATTTTTACAGTTTTCAACAAAATTGGCCGTAACTCAAAAAAGAAAAAAATTGTGCATTTCAAAAATTTCAGCGATTAAAGCTTATGAAATAACCTTCCCAAAATTATTTTTCGGGCATAGTTTTTTCCGGCTTTTCTTTACGAATTTTCTCAACTGTGGAAAATTTTGTCGGAAACTTTTTCCAGTTCATATGTTTTTTTGATTTCTGAGAAAATTTGCTTTCATTATCTTAAAAAAAACTTTGTTTCTACGATACTTCGTTCTTGAGTTGTGATTTTTCAAAGTAAGTAGTGTCACGGGAAAACAAAAAATGTCCACCTGAAAAATAAAAAGAAAATCGCGTTAAGTACTGTTCCTTTGAATTCCACTAAGAATTTGCATCCTTTGACAGATACGTATTTCGACCTCAACTTCAGTGTCTTGTACTTGACTCGACTGAAGAGATCCATCGCATTCTACACGTTTTATACATCTTAGGTAAAAATAGTAGGTAACTTAATCCAAGTAGTGTTTTTTTTCCCCGAGCATGCAAAAACTTATATCTATATTAACCTCCTTAACTTAACGCGATTTTCTTTTTATTTACAGATATTCCCCTAACAAGCCCAGGTTAATCATCATCATGTCCACCTGAGTTTTCCGGGAAAATAGGCGACCCGAATTTTTCTCAATTTTTTTTTTGTCCATATATCCATGAGCCCTGCCTGTGGAAAATGTTTCATGAAAATCAGAGACCCTTCGGCCCAATTTGTACGATAATAAAAAAAATATGCGATCGTGTGTTGGCTAGGCCCTTTGTGAATTACTCCATTAACATATTGTGGAGCTCCCCGATAGTGGTTGTTTCAGGGCTTGTTCCAAGAAATGTTTCTAGAATTCCTCCCATGATTCCTACTGAAATGCTTAGAGATACTTTTGCACGGATGCATCGACAAATTCTTCCAGGATTTTTTCCATAGCTTCCTTCAAGGATTCAAAAATGAATTTCTTCACGAATTCTTCTAGAAATTACACCAGACATTACTCCGGGAATTTCCTGGAATATCTTTAGATGTTCCTCCAGTAGTTGTTCCCAAGCCCGTGCACAAGGGGGTGGGGGGTTTGGGTGTCAAACCCTCCCCATTACCGACGCTCCTTACACTAGGCGCCCCTCCGCCTTTTGCCGAAATTGGGAAAAACCCCTCCCTTGGCGCCACTTCTGTACACGGGCCTGGGTGTTCCAATGATTTCTTCCGATTTTCCTCAGGTATTCTTCAAAGATTTCTTCAGGGATTTCTCCGTATATTCTTTCAAAAATTCTGCTGAAGTTTGCTCCACTGATTGCGTCTGAAATTATTGGAAGTATTTATGCTGGATTTTTTTCTTGGAATTCTTTCTGGAAAATTAACCAGATATTATTCAAAATAAAATCCAGGAATTTCTTAAACATTTTGTACAAAAATCCATCAAGTGCCTATTAAAATAAAATATTTCTTTAAAAAAACAGCCAGAAATTACTACAGACATAATTTCTTTCAGAATTTTTCCAGGGATTCCTACAGAAATTCTTCCAGGAATTTGTTGAAAAAACTATTATAGGATTTTCTAAGGAATTCCTCTTGGGTTTGCTTCCTGCTGAGGTTTCTTCAGAAACTGCTTCACCGATTCCCCCATGAACTCGTCTAAGGATTCCTTCAGGATTTCTCCAAGAACCCTTTCTGCGATTTCTTCAGTATTTTCTGGATTTTTTTTCATAAACTCCTCCTGAGATTCCCTCAGGAATCCCACCTGGGATTTCTTCCGGAATTCTTCCTTGGATTCCTCCAATGATTCCTCCAGAAATTCCTCCAGGGTTTTCTCCAGGAGTTCTTCCAAGATTTGTTCTGGGATTTCCTGCAGGGATTCTTTCAGGAATTCCTCTAGAGTTCCTCTAGGGATTCCTCAAGAATTCCTTTTTAAGCATACAGGAATTCAGGAATTCCTTCAGGCATTCATCCAGGATTTCATCCAGGAATTTCTCCTAGGACTTGCCCAGGAATTTCTCAAGGACTTGCCCTAGAATATTCTCCGGGAATTCCTTCAGCAATTTCTCCAGAAATCCTGCAGAGATTCTTTCAGCAATTATTCTACTATTTTTTCCAGGAATTTATCAAGGAACTTCTTCTCTAGAAATGAAATTCCTCTATAGATTTCTCCAGGGATTCCTCCAGGAATTCCTTAAGAGATTTCTCTAGGGAATTCTCCAGGAGTTCCTCAAGGAATTTCTCCAGGCATTTCTCAAGATATTCTTCCAAGATTTCATCCAAAAATTTCTTCAAGGACTCCCCCAGGATATCCTCCAGGAATTGCCCCAGTAATATTTCCAGGAATTCATCCAGGAATTTCTTCAGAAATCCTTCAGGGATACTTTCAGAAATTCTTTCACGTATTTCTCCAGGAGTTTTTTCAAGGATTCCCGGGAATTCATCAAAAAATTTCTCCTCGAGGCATAGAATTTCCACCCGGTACTCCTCCAGGAATTTCTTAACATGTACTTTCAGGAATTCCTCCAGGCATTCCTCCAGAAATTCCTCCAAGAGGGCCTCTAGTGTTTCCTCCGGGAAACCCCTCCAGGAGTTTCTCAAAAGATGTCCGTAGCAATTCTTTCAGATACTCTTCCAGGAATTCTTGCAGGGATTGATCCAGGATTATTTTCCAGGAATTCCTCAAAATATGCATTTAGAAATTCCTCCAAGAACTCTGACATGTTTTCCTTCCTAAATTTCTCTAGGAATTCTACCAGGGATTACTCCGGGAAATCTTCCAGGAATTCCTCCAGTGATTCCTTCTGAAATTCCTTTCTGGATCCCATTAAAAGTTTATTCATGGGTTCCTTTAGAAATCTCATAAATTTTTGTATAATCTTTTCCAGGGGGAGCACCCGAGAATTTCTTCAAGATTACACGAAGGATTTTTCAATTACTCAAAGGATTTCTAAAGGGATTCTGCCAGCGTCCCAGCATTGCAATTCTTTAAGATAATTTTAAAGTTATGCATACAGGAGCGAAGAAATTCTTCAAGAAGTCATCCAAGAATTCATTCACGAAATCTCAAAGAAATCTTTTAGGAGTTCCTCCACGGTTTTGTTCAGGAATCTATCCACGAATTCCTTCAAGAATATCCCCTGCAGCTCCTGCAAAGGAATTCCTTCAGATACTTACCCATTGAATGAATCCAGAGGTTCTTTTTTCTTCCAGAACTAATGATAAGATCTTTTCAAGAACTCCTCTAAAGATTCCTATGGGAGTTATTTTTTTTTCAGGGATGTTTTGAGGGTATTCCTTCAGAGATTATTCCAAAAAATGTCAAACGACTGTTTCAGAATTTCCTCCTCAATGGTTTTCTCTATCGATTGTTTTAGGACTTAACCTAGTTTTCCTTCAGAAAGTTCACCAGAAATGACCTCCCGAGTCCTACGGCAGAAAATCCCTGGATAAAAATAAAATCCTCTCGAGTTCGATGTATTCCTCTAGGGCACGGTTTCCCAAACTGTGGGTCGCGACCCCCTAGGGGGGGGGGTCCCCGGCGTTCATCCAGGGGGTCGCAAGGGAGAGTAAAATGTGTTATTGTAACAGACAACAAATGAGGGAATTTCTATGGAGGGTCGCGAAAACTACGCCAGTTGGCAAAAGGGGGTCGCGCGACCTGATAGATTGTTCTGGCAGTCCCTCCATAGGTTTCTAAAATACTTCCTCCATGCATGGCTTTGGATTTATTCAGACCTTCTTTCAGGGATTCTATCGGATTTTTTTCCAACGATTTCTGCCGAAATTACACCAATATCTAATCCTTAGCATTTTTCCATGAATAGGGTTGCAGAGGGTTCTCCTTCGAGGTAATATTTCAAAGATATATTCAAAAATTCTTTTTTTAATTTCTTTAGTGGTTGCTCTGAAAAATTATTTCTAGATTTTTTTTGTGGTTGCTGCAGCATTTCCTTCAGAATTTTCTCCAGGTAATAGTTTAGAGATTTTTGAGAACAAAATCCTTCAGAAATTGTATAAAAAATAATTCTGAGAATTCCTTCAGATGTATCTGCAGGTGTTTTTCCAAGGATTCCTTCAAAAAATCCTCCAGAGATCCCTCAAAAAATTATTGAGGGATTTCTTCAAGATTCCCACCAGTACCTTTGTTTGCGATTTCTGCAGACATTTTTTGGAGATTCCTTCAAAAATTCCACTATGGATTTTTTTTCAGGAATCCCTAGGGTTACTATATGCACAGCATAGAAAATCAGGGCATTTCATGCATTTTCTAAAAAAATAGTTAAACTCGTCGGATTTGTTAAGAATTTTTTTCTAAAATGAGTCCAAAATCATTACGGGTGGTAACCCCAAAAAATCGCTCCCGAAGTTTCTCAAGGGTTTTCCTTTCTTGGAATTACTTGCAGTTCCTCCATTAGTCTCTCATGAATTACTTTAGAGCATTAAGAATCTTAAGGTGTTTCTCGAAATTTTCTACTAGATATTATGCTAGGCATTCCACCAGGAATTTTACTGATTTAGAGAGGCCGTGCCCGTCAGCTACATCACAAGTTGGCGCGTAGGTATCCAGGAATACCTCCTAAAACAGATCAAGGATTTTTTCTGGAAGTTTCCAAAGGTAACTACTGGAGACACCTCTAGCAACTCCTAGAAGATTAAGATCCTTCAGGCAATCATTCAGGAATTTCTTAGAAATTCTTCAGTATTTTTTTTAGTGATTTCCGGAAAACTTTCGAAAAATCCCTAGAGGAATATCTGAACCAACTCTGCAGGGATCTCTAAAGCCACAGGATAATTATGGTAAAACCACAAGGGAGCATCCATTAAGCACGTCACGCTAAAATTAGGAATTTTCGACCCCCCCCCCTCTTCGTACGGGTTTTTTCTATACATAATACATTGCTTGTCACACTTTTACAAACCCCCCTCCCCTCTAGGACCATGACGTACTTAATGGATGGCCCCCAAGAGCAATTTACATAAAATAAAGCCTTGTAGGAATATCTGCAAAAATCACTGGAGGAATTTCTCTAAGAAATACATATTAGAGAAACCTTGGTATGCATTTCCGAAGCAATCCTTGTAGGATTTGTAAAGACATTTTTAAAAGAATTTGCTAAAATTTCTGTAGCAATCCTTAAAATTCTGAAGAAGTCAATGGAGGAAATAAATGATTCCTCAAAGGAACTTCAGAAGTAATCCCATGAGGAATTTCTAAAAGAAACCCTGAAGGAATTTCTGGAAAAATCTTTAGAAGAATCCTTGTAGAAATTCTAAGAAGTACTTTTGAATAAATCTTTAGAGAAATAGCCGAAAAAATCCTTGGGCAACTCTTGAAGAAATAACAGGAGGTATTTCTCAAAATCTTCCTGGAGAAACTTCTTGCGAAACCTTCTGTGGAATCCCTAGAAAAAAAAATATTTAGGAACTTGTAGGAAAATTCCTGAGAAATCCTTCAATAAAATCGTTGAAGATTTTCGGAATGTATTTTTGGAGAAATCTGTGCACGAATTCTTAAAAAAATACTGAGCACTTGAAGGAACGCATAGATATGCGTCAACAAAAATCCCTGCCTGAAAAGTATTTATTTTTATGTAAGGTAGGATTTATTCTTTGGAGAATTTCTTGGCTTTTCAGTCCGATTGTGAGATCAAAAACACATTATGTTCTCTTACTCCGATGTTTCGATCCGTATCGGATCTTTATCAAGGAATCGAGTTTTTGGTCGTTTTTTCGTCATGTAGATTTTTCAATCTTTCAACCGTCATTCGATATTCTAGTTTCCTGTCCGTTTTCATCCGGAAAACAATCCTTAGCGAAAATTCTTGACAAATTTCTAGGATTGTACATGGCAAAATCTAGGCATATCTGGATGAATTCCTGAAGGAATCTTTGTATAAAATCTTACTGGAATCTCTGGAGGAACTTCTGCCAGAACCACAGAAAGTAATAGTACAAGAATCTCAGGACGAATTCCTCCTAAGCAACACACAACACATGATTACAAAACAGTCACGGCAGCTCATGTAAAGGTTGCACAGAAGTCACTATGACTTGCTGTGCAACCATCACTTGTGCTGCCGTGACTGTTTTGTGACTATGTTGCTTGGGCTGCAGGATTTCCTAAAGAAATTTGTGTACACATTCACGAAGGAATTTTATTGGAATCCGTAGAGCAATTCCTGAAAAATCTCTGGTGGACTTCCTAAAGAAATATCTGAACGAATTTCTGGAAAATTTTCTGAAGAAACCTCTGTAGAAAATTCTGAAGGAAATCCTGTACAATTTAATTTTATTCAACAAACCCACGGAAGAATTTCAGAAGTAATTTCTATGGAGTTTCAGAAGAACCCCATAGAAATTTTACTAAAAGAATTTATTATAGAATATTGGAAGGAAACCTTTTAGAATTTCTGACAATAAGCCTGAGAAGTTTCTACAAGAAACCTTGGTAGATTTTGAGACCGAGTTCCTTGAGTAATTTCTGGAGAAATCCTAATAAGATTTTCTTGGACCTGGGATCATTGCACTTTATGAAGGAATATTATTTATGATTTTTTGAAGAAATTCCCAGGAAAATTTCTAGAAGTGAACGAATTTCTAAAGAAACTTTTGATGGATATTCTGATAGGTTTCTACAGAAATCCTTGGGAAAACGTTTGTTTTTTTTTTTCTAAGAATGAGTGAAAGCATTTCTGTAGAAATCCGTCGATTTTCTGATAGAATTTTC
Organism: Aedes albopictus; assembly: GCF_035046485.1. Taxonomy (NCBI): domain Eukaryota; kingdom Metazoa; phylum Arthropoda; class Insecta; order Diptera; family Culicidae; genus Aedes; species Aedes albopictus. The sequence continues at coordinate 426,827,326 of NC_085137.1, forward strand.
GTACGAATTCCTGAAAAAATCTATTGAGGATATTTAAGGAAACCCGTAAAAGTTTTTCTAGAAGAAATTTTGAAGAAATTGCTGGACAATCCGATAACGAACATTCCGAAGGAAATTCTACAGAAAATTCTGAAGAGATTCATGGAAGATGTTCTCAAGAGTTATCAAAACAAATCCGTGCCGAAATTCTAAGAAATTCCTGCAGGATTTTCTTGAAGAATGCATGGAGCTAGTTAAAATCTCTCGGTAGGGAGGTTCGGGGCAAAATGAACACCTGAGGCGAATTAGACACCTACATACCTGTATGTTTTTGTCAAAACCGTTGAATTTTACATTGAAATTATATAACAGAAATGTGAAGGAACAAGTCATTGTTCTATTTTTCAGTGGTACCACGTATGGCAAGTATGGTATTGCGACTATAATGGGTATAACGGAGTTACAAACTTTGCATCTTTGACAAAGTTAATCAAAATATGATTTTCTTCAACTCTTATCAAGACATCAACCTTGCATCTTGAAAATTTCAAATAAAAATATGTCTTACTTTTAAGGAGGCTCGATAATTTTACCAATAGTTCGAACGAGGCGCGTTATTGCAGTGAAGTTCCAGAGATTCTTAAAAAAATCCAGAGTAAATGATAAAGTAAATAAAAACTATCCCATTACCAACACTACCAAGTTTACTTTGTGACTAACTTATTTGGTCTGGTTATTAGACGCACAATCGCGGTTCATAAATCTTGATTCATTTCTAGCCTTTCTACCCGTTTGATATGCACAATGGTGTCGAAATGTCGACCTATATCTGCACGGCCACTCCACCGATATATGCTTGTTGGAAAGTCATGGGCTCTCCCATATTATCCATGGCGTATCTATTCGCTTGCATTCACTAGCTAGGGTATGGAAAACCACGATTCTGTCATGTTTCACTGCTTCACCACTCTTAGTGGTTTGGACGAAACTCTCGCTATGAAACGAATCAACTGCGGAATATGACAACTACAGATACGAACTATTTATCTGTCTTTCATTGCATGACCCACTAAAAATGACACAGCAGCATTGCACGAGATTTAAGATATGAACAAGCTCGTATGAACTTGCTTCGGGAGAACTACAAAGATAATCAAACATTTGGTTTGTTGCGAAACCATATTAGGGTAATTGTTCCCATCGTTGTGGTAGTACCTAATGTTGCGGTAATGGCAATTGAGCACTTTTTCGACTGAAATGTTACCAAAAGGTATTTTTAATAGATGGTTGGTGCTTAAATTATGAGATTGCACCATTTGTTTGCTTAAGATTTGCCCAAAAACCTATTTAAAAAAAAATATTTTCCCTCATGTGTTTGCTGCTGTGTTCCTATTGTTGCGGTAGTGTTCCTAATGTTGCGGTATCCCATATGATTTTTAATGGGATACCGCAACAATAGGAACAAATACTGCAACGTTAGGAACACAATGTTCTTTCAGATAAAAACGAATAAAATGCTTATAACAACATCAAAGTGGCAATATTTCGTTATTTTCCCGTAGATTAAGGATGGATTTTATTATTTTCAATTCAATCCATGTAAAAAGTTTGCTTGGGGCGATACAATTGTGGTTTAAACATGAACCCAGTGCTTAACTCCTCCATGATCGGATCAATTACCCTACCAAGGTGTGCAAAATTTGTTAACTGCGTGGGAAATACACGTCTGACTTCTGCAATTCAAGAACAACTTCACGGTTTCCACAAGGCCGCATATCATTATTTTCTACCCAAACCAGTAGCACCGACATTGATTAAGGGTCAATTATCGAAACCTAAGAAGCCTACTTAATGTCCGGCTCAAGTTACCGCACTTCATGACCAGAAGCTGCAAACCATCATCATTCCGGTGGCGACGCGACATATTAACTCAAATCATCGCGCTAATGTAATTAGTAATAGCTCACTTACCGATTCTTCATCTGTGGTTCATTGGGCACTTTACACGGTCATTTGGTAGGCAACGAGACGCCTTCCCGTCGCACAACGCCGCACCACACCGCACCGTGCGGTGGGTGACCGCCAATGCAATGTCTCAATATCTCCGCTCAACCGGTTCGGTTCCATACCTAATATGAGAAGCGAACCAATCTTGACCACCCGACGGGCAAGTACGCCACCCCTTTTCGGTACCAACAGCTGAGGGAAAATACATATGTGCACCATTATTGGAGTATGTGTGATGTGTAATGAGGGCGCTGATTCTCTATCTTCATTTTTTATATGGTTCTACCTCATTTGGCATAATGCCATTTGGCATAATGCCGTTTGGCTTAAAGCCAAACTCCAAGGAGTTTCAGGGGTTTCAGAGGCATTTGATAGCATTTCAGGGGTGCTTCAGGGGTTCCTGAAACCTTCTGAAGGCGTTCCAAGCCGGAGCCCATGGCGCAGCGGCCGGCCATATGCACGCTTCATAAGTGGATGGTCATGAGTACGATCCCGACCCCGGCACTTGCCCCGAAGGCGGCTGACACCTGACCTTCCTTAATTCCAACGGACCCGGAAACTAGGATATCGGTAATCGGCAACTCATAATGGACAACCTCCAATTAGACCGGAAAAGGAACAAGAGCCACACATCAACATCATCATGCTCATCATTCTATCATGGACAGGGTAGAAAGTGAAAGAAGCACAAAGGCAACCAGTTCGATATAGTAGAATAGAATACATTTAGGCGCTGTACAAAGTGTAAGTGCAACTGCCAATTGGAATCGCTCATGTAGTGCCCGTAGTTGATAAAAGAGATGTAAATTCAGTTAAGTGGTTGAGAATAAAAAAAAAAGCGTTTCAGGCGATTTCATAGGCATTTTTAAAGGATTACGGGAAATTCAAGGGAATTATGAAGGTTTCGGAGGTCCTTCAAGGCATTTCAGAGTCCTGAAATACCCTGGGACCTCTTTTAAGGCCCCAGGAATCCCCTGAAATAACCCAGAGCCCCACTGAAATCCCTCGAACCCTTTGATATGCTTCTGAAACCTCCTGAGACCCCTTGGGGCCCTATAAAACACCCCTGAGACTACTTGGAGTCCCCTGAAACTCCATGGGACCCCTTGATACGCCCGTGATACGCCCGCGAGACCCTCTGAGACTCCCTGGAACCATTCTGAGGCCTCCAAGTCAGGATTACTAAAAGTACCGCATCACAACAACATTTCGACGGGCATTGCATGCTTATTCCCATAACAACCTTGCGAATACATGGCTCGTAACAGTTCACAGAATAAAGTTCAGGCACCAAACAATATCGCATTATCGAAGTTTCATGTTTCTTGGGTCTTTTTTCATACATAGAAAGTCTGCATTTTGGCTATATTTTATTATTGGAAAGTTTTAAAATATTCCATCGAGTAAATTTTGATTTATCTAAGTTTTCAGCTAATTTCCATACTAAAATTGATTTAATACTCTATTTAACCAGAATTTGCCCTATACGAAATGTATCTGGTCCTCACAAGTTCCTATCTCATGCTTCCACGGGTCAAGCGATGACAAAGACCGCCAGCTAAGAGTTGTGTGCTTAGCTAGTAGTGCAGCCTGGGCACTGTTGTCCTTCTGACTTCAGCTAGATTGAGGAGGTGCGACCCGAGCGTCTGTTCACCAAGGAGGTTCTGGCATCCAGCGCTGCACCACGCCCAGCTAGATCCAAGGTGGTAGCCCCATCAGCGTGGTCGTCCTAGTGTTGGTTGGGACTTTAAACAGAACTGGCACGATGGCCCTCCGGTGGGACAGGAGTGTTGGCGTAGGCCCAATAAGCCACCCGTAAAAATCCCTATTGCGAATAACATAGGAGAAAATACGACTCGATACAATCGGCAAAGACCCACTCGACGAAATAAGGACTACGATTGGAAACTTGGAACATGGAATTGCAAGTCACTAGGTTTCGCAGGATGTGACAGGATAATTTACGACGAACTACATCCCCGCAACTTCGACATCGTGGCGTTGCAGGAACTTTGTTGGACTGGACATAAAGTGTGGAAAAGCAGGCATCGAGCGGTTACTTTCTACCAAAGCTGTGGCACCACCAATGAACTGGGAACAGGATTTATAGTGTTGGGCAAGATGCGACAACGTGTGATCGGGTGGCAGCCGGTCAACACAAGGATGTGTATGTTAAGAGCTAAGGGCCGTTTCTTCAACTACAGCATGGTCAACGTCCACTGCCCACACGAAGGGAGACCTGATGACGAGAAAGAAGCATTCTACGCGCAGTTAGAGCAAACATACGATGGTTGCTCGCCGCGTGACGTGAAAATCGTTGTCGGCGACATGAACGCGCAGGTAGGGGAGGAAATGTACAGGCCGGTAATCGGGTGAAACAGCCTGCACGCCGTATCGAATGATAACGGCCAGCGATGCGTAAACTTTGCAGTGCGAATATAGATTCGGATCACTACTTAGTCGCTGTATGCATGCGCTCAAAACTTTCGACAGTTATTACCTCGCGTCGAAGTCGAACGCCGCGGCTCAACATCGAGCAGCTGCGTAACGTAGAAGTGGCTCAAGACTAAGTGCAGCATTTAGCAGTGGCCCTACCAACGGAAGAGCAGCTTGGCGCAGCTACACTTGACGATGTCTGGAGGGACATCCGATCCGTCATAGGTAGTACCTCGGCTACAGCACTAGGCTTCGCGACTCCGAATCACAGAAACGACTGGTACGACGGCGAATGTGTACAGTTGGAAAACGAGAAGAATGCAGCATGGGCGAGAGTTCTGCAACAGTCTTTCGGATGAAGAAGCGCCAGCAGGAAGAACGAGATCGCGAAGCGATGGAAGAGCTGTACCGCGCTTAGGACACACGAAAGTTCTACGAGAAGCTGAACCGCTCGCGCAGAGGCTTTGTGCCACAAGCCGACATGTGCCGAGATAATCACGGGAATATTCTCACGAGCGAGCGTGAGGTGGTCGAAAGGTGGCGGCAGCATTACGATGAGCACCTCGCGACGTTGCAAGCACCGAATGTGGCGTGGTAACAGATCTAGGAGTATGTGCACAGGACGAAAGACTTCCGGCCCCTGATCTCCAAGAGATTGAGGAGGATGTCAGCCGGTTGAAAAACAACAAAACCGCCGGAACAGATCAACTACCAAGCGAGCTTCTAAAATACGGTGGAGAAGCACTGATGAGAGCACTACACTGGGTCATTACCAAGATTTGGGAGGAGGAAGTATTACCGGAGGAATGGATGGAAGGTATCGTGTGTCCCATCTACAAAAAGGGCGACAAGTTGGATTGCGGGAACTATCGCGCGATCACACTACTGAGCGCTGCCTACAAGATACTCTCTCAAATCTTATGCCGCCGTCCATCACCGATTGCAAGAGTGTTCGTGGGGCAATATCAGGCTGGATTCATGGGTGAACGCGCTACAACGGACCAGATGTTCACCATCCGCCAGGTGTTGCAGAAATGCCGCGAATACAACGTGCCCACACATCACTTGTTCATCGATTTCAAATCGGCGTATGATACAATCGATCGAGAACAGCTATGGCAGATTATGCACGAATACGGATTCCCGGATAAACTGATACGGTTGATCAAGGCGACGATGGATCGAGTGATGTGCGTAGTTCGAGTATCAGGGACACTCTCGAGTCCCTTCGAATCTCGCAGAGGGTTACGGCAAGGGGATGGTCTTTCGTGCTTGCTGTTCAACATTGCGTTAGAAGGTGTAATAAGGAGATCGGAGATAAACACGAATGGAACGATTTTCACGAAGTCCGTTCAGCTGCTTGGTTTCGCTAATGATATTGATATTATTGCTCGTAAATTTGAGACGATGGCGGAAACGTACATCCGACTAAAGAGTAAAGCCAGGCGAATCGGATTAGTCATTAATGTGTCGAAGACAAAGTACATGATGGCGAAGGGCTCCAGGGAGGAATCAGCGCGCCCGCCACCCCGAATTTATATCGACGGTGATGAAATCGAGGCGGTTGAAGAATTCGTGTACTTGAGCTCACTGGTGACCGCTGACAACGACTCCAGCAGAGAAATTCAGAGGCGCATTGTGGCAGGAAATCGTGCTTACTTTGGACTCCGCAGAACTCTACGATCGAATAAAGTTCGCCATAACACGAAGTTAACTATCTACAAAACGCTGATTTGACCGGTCGTCCTCTATGGGCACGAAACATGGACCCTACGTGCAGAGGACCAACGCGCCCTTGGAGTTTTCGAACGGAAGGTGTTGCGTACCATCTACGGCAGAGTGCAGATGGAAGACGGGACTTGGAGAAAGCGAATGAACCACGAGCCGCATCAGCTGCTAAGAGAACCAACCATCGTCCATACCGCGAAAATCGGGAGGCTACGGTGGGCGGGTCACGTCATCAAGATGTGTGATAGCAACCCGACTAAAATGGTTCTCGAGAGTCATCCGACCGGTACAAGAAGACGTGGTGCGCTGCGAGCTAGGTGGGTCGACCAAGTGGAGGACGATCTGCGGACGCTACGCAGAGTGCGGAACTGGAGACAAACAGCCATGGACCGAGTGGAATGGAGACGGCTACTATGTACAGCAGAGGCCACCCCGGCTTTAGCCTAATCGGTAAGGTAAGGTAAGCATTGCTTTTAATTAAAATATGGACCACGTTCGATTGCGGTCCTACACATAATTGTTTCATGTTGTATGGGAATCTCTGTATATATGGGACATTTATGTGTTTAACGGCATAACAGCAGATAATAGATGGACACAAATATCTCAAATATGTTTAATGATATTCTTACTATCAAAAGTCTCTTACGAATTCAACAGTTCCAGGAAATGAAACTTATAAAGGTCATTCAAATCAAACTTTTAATTGAAAAGTCTTCAAAAAATTACAATAGGTAGATGCTACAAGGAATTCTCCCATAAAAATTCACAATGTTTTTTTCTCAAAATTAATGATAAAAATGATGATCCAGTCCACAGGTACGAATCGTTGGCGATGATTTAAAATAATCAACGCTTTTCTGTTACTGAAATCCGAAAAGTACCCAGGTTTACGTAAATGTATTCATAACCCGTACGGCAATGAGATTATATGACATTTAACGTAGATCTGCAATGAATATTACTTTCAGTGTATTTTTTTCTCTCTAAATGTCCTTCAAACTATTTCGAGTTGTTTGTTATTCATACGCCTTTTTTCAAAAGTTGGGCTAAGAATATTTTAAAACAAATAACTTAAAAAAAATTAGGATAGAAGCTGAACAATATCGCGTCTACGCGTGTTGAGCTGGAAATACCTCATTCGAAATTTTGTCTTTCGTCGATTTGTCATTAAACAAATTGCAAACAAATGGAAAGAATGATTTTTGAAGCTTCATATCAAATCTAACTTTGTGTGCATATCACATACCCTCACAAGCCACCAGCTACCATATCCCGCCGAGTAACGCGCATCTAAAAGCCTTTTGGCCACATCAAGTCAGCATGACTAGGCTAGGCAGCGATGTAAAGATCTACCTAGGGCGAGCCGTTCAAGATTTGTGACAGCTTAATTAATCTCACGAGACGCACACACGTTGCCCGGTGGTATGGTTGGTACGAATGTCTTCAGTAGTGGATATCCACTTGCAATGGAGATTCGGGCGTGCGCAAGGCTTCAACAACTAGTGTTCTTCAGCAAACGACATCCAACTATGGTACGAATGTAGGGCCTGCTGGCATCAGTACCGTCCGACACATGCCACCGAGAAAACTAATTGGGTTCGTCGTCGTTTGTCACCCTTAGCAGCGTTGTTGAACTCTTTCGATGCGATGAGGGGGGTTTTTCTTGGCAAAGGCCGGGAAAATGAGGTCGTACCTACTAAAGCCATATCGCGCAACTATCCACCACTTGATATGGAATGGTGTGACATGGCCTGGCCCCTGCTGGTGGTAGGTACAATACGTGATCACATGCTATCGATGAAATGACTTTTGATCGTGATTGTCTTCTTGTACTAGGGGGGCCATCGGTTTATCGATTAGTGTATGTCTGTCTATGCATGGATGGTGCAATATCGAGGCGTTCGAGATGTCAGATTGTTGAGATTGTTGGGACAGAACTCGATTTCGTGACAATCGCATATGGTGAACGATTGGATGTGAAATGTTTCACAACTAATTAGGTTTTGAAATACATTTGATTGGTTTATACTTAAAGCTGCGTTGTTGTAACATTTCACAATTTTCTTTCTGTGTGATTCTTAGATATCTAAACACCAGTAATGCACCAGACATGCATTTACAATGATATGGAGATGGAAAATATTCTTAAATGCTCTTCGTTTTATTCATCAAGTATATTTATTTCAGAACATTTTCTTTTCTTCTCTTTTACAGGTAATAAAGCTGACACTTAGCATAGGATAAAGTAAAAAAAAATCCAATTTCTTGTTCTTGTAAGTAAACTCACGCTTTTTTTAACGTACAGATTAGGCATTCATTTTCATTATCTTGTCAAGGCCTAACTAAATAGCAATCTTACTAAGTTACTTTCCGAGATTTTAACCCAAAAACTTTTAACAAAAGAAATTCATAAAATATTTCTAGAACAAATATGAAATAAAATACAAAATAATTATGTAAACTTTACAGCGTTTCTCAAACTATGGGTCGCGACCCACTGGTGGGTCGCGAGCTGATTTTTAGCGGGTCGCGAAGGTTTGGACGATATTGTAATAAATGACTTCCCGCATAATCGTGAACTGTAAATGCAGCGTTTCTCATACTGTAGATGACTATTAACAATTGTCATTTAACCGTTTTTCAAACTGTCTGAGATAACAGTAAGCTAACCATACCACGTACAGATTTGCCAGTTTGACAAATGGTAATCTGCCAAATTACAGTATGTTGAATAGGCGGTTAAGATAGGTTACCATAAAAAATCGCTCGTTTTCTCGAACAAATTTTTCGCAAAACAGTAAATGATATGGTCAATTTATTATCCAGTTTTTCAGTCAATTCATTGCATGACAAATAGTTAGAGAACAGTAAAACAGTAAATCTGGAAGGAAAACGAACGGTGTATGTGGTATTGTTGATTTATGGTCATCTATGGTAAATTAAGCTTATGGTATATGGTTCTTCTGCATTAAAACCGTTAAAATAAAAAGTCTGCTATGCGTTCACCGTTTTTTATTTAATAAATAATTCATCTCGACTATATTTCCAAAGTACATCACTTTTGGCGACCTCATCGTATAATTCTGCTGGAATCACCTGACTAGCGAGGCATGTAATGATGCAATCCTGGATCCGGTAGCACCTACGATGATTACTGGGTCCTCTTCCGGATGGGGGCGAATTTCGTACAATTTGCGGAATCCCCGCAGTCACACAGAGTCAGGAGGAATGAGACTCATGCTGTTGGAGAAAGTTCACGAATTCTGCAATATAATTAACACCCGATGAGTTATGAGTATTACAAAAATATGGAATAATGCAAAACTTACCCCTGACCGCTCCAGACACTTCAGCTCGTTCACCGCAGCAAGTTTTTAGTTGGGGTTTTCACACAGCTCACAAGCGACTTCACGAGAGATTTCGTTTTTTTTTTCTGATAAAACCGCAACTGAAAAGTTCGGGCTTTACAAATACCAGCAATGTGTGCAACAGTTTGGCAAACTGTTCAATTTAAGTGGCATACAGTGATATACACATGTAGAGGTGTGTTGCGCAAATATAATCACAAACCATTTGAGAAATGGCCAGGCCATATTCCCACCATGTTTCACTGGTTTTCGTCGCTATAACATTTGACAATTTCTGCACAGTATAACAAACTGTTACAAATTGATATGCGTTACTTAGACCGTAGCTGATGGTCGAACGCTATGAGCATCATAGTTTTCAACAGAAAAGTACCTGATTGTGGTACAGTAACATTAACAGAAACAGGAGACAAACTGTTTGGAACATACTACAAATTGTAATTGTCTATGCGGGTTAATAAACTTATATCAAATTGTATTGCAAGCCATTTTCTAATTTACAAATACCCCCTTGGAGAATCAGCAGTTATTTGTAGAAATTCGGTTTCTCTTCAATTCTATTCAAAAATGTTATTATAAGTTTAAGTCAGGAGTATATTTAATATTTATACTACTGAGATTCTGAAACTGTGAATTTTCAATCAAAAGTTTTAAGATTAGGGTAAAATTTTAGATTTTTCTTGTGTTCTGTAAAAAAAGTTCAATAATGGGCAAAAATTTCGAATGAGTGTAAGCAGCCTTGTACCCCTTAACTCCGTCCTCCTTTGGTTATCCTTTGTAATCTTCCTAAGTATCAGTTATCTACTGTCAAAGGATAGGCAAAAGAGGGCGGAACCAAAAGGTACAAAACTGATTACACTCATTCGAAGAGGGTATTCTGCTTAGCGGGTTCGAAGAGTCGGAAAAACAGCAAAAAATTATCAAACTTCGACAAGAAACTTTACCTTTACCGAATTTCAGCAAAGCTAAACTTCGATAAACTTTTGCTGAATAGCATTTACAATCCGATCTTACATTTCAAAGTAGATTTTAAAGTTCTGCAGAAGCTTAAAATTGCCACCATATTTTCAAAGACTTTGTATAACTTGTATGTTTTTGTTAATTCTAGGATATGTGGAAAAACCCGTTATGTAGTGTTGCATAGAGCTAACGGGTTTGATATTTTAGAAACTTTGAAACCTATCTCAAATATTTTTGAGAGTAAGAGTTTACTGATGCTGCACACTCGGGCGCCTAAGAAACTTTCCAAAAAAAAAAACAAAAAAAAAGTACTATAAATTTAAAAAAAAAATATGTTTTTATGTTAGCATTTAATATAGAGTAATGCGGGGCAAAAGTTCGCACGGGGCAAAAGTTCGCAGTGGGTCTTTTTCTGAGCGCAAGTTAAGAACCCAAACAAATCTGTATGGGTTTGACACATAATCAGGTCAGTTACTCGTCAATAAAAATTGGATTGATTTCGTTATGGTTTGGCAGAGTTATGCAAAAAAATGTGTTTCGAGGTGTTTTGATAGAATTTTTGGACCTTTTGGAATAAGAATTTGTAGTAACAAGAAGAAGAAAAATCTCATAACCTCTTGACGTCGGAGAATCGTTATTCCATAGTAGTTCGAGAGGTGCACTCGAATAAACAATAAACTACTAGTGCTTCTTACAGAAAGGGACATTGTTAAAACCTCTACAGTGGGGCAAAAGTTCGCAGTAGCTGTGGGGCAAAAGTTCGCACTAGATTTCTGAATCTAGTACATCAATATAATTACAGAATCTTTGAAGCAATGAAGATTTCGTATAGAAACTACTATATATGTATAATATGTGTAGTATGCATCCTGAAATCGTTCCGGCAGAGGGTTTGAACTTAGTTTTGTGAGAAGTTCCATTGTAAGACAAACATTATGTTAACCCATTTCAAGAAATGAAAAATGGTCAAAAAACATTTTTAAACATTTTCTTCGTCATCCTCGTCGTGTCTTTTCGTATGTTTCTGAAGTTCTTATGTTCATCTACTCTACCGGGGTCTTTCATAGCTTAGTTTGTAAATTGACAGCTGTAACTCATCACCATACTGACGGGGATAAGATTCGATTACGGTCCTGTTCAACAGTTTTGCTGCATATTTGTTTTTTTTTTTGTATTTTGTATTTTGTGCAACATGTATCTCTATGATTACCCCACAATGTATTTTGGCAACTTTCAGTAACGCTGGAAAGGACAGCTCTTAGTTAATAGTTGTGGAAGTCTTCATAAAACACATTCTATACAAAAGCTGAACACCAGGTCGTATTCCAGTTGGGCCGTAATGCTAAAAACAGAAGGAAACAGATTTCATGGCTAGATTGAAAAGACGAACATGAATTAACATGCAATAAAAGAACATCACACAAATAAACTACCCTGTACAAGGTGCGAACTTTTGCCCCGCATAATGCGAACTTTTGCCCCCACTATGGGGCAAAAGTTCGCATTGGAGTACTTGTATTAAAAATCGTATTACTAAAACTACAAAAGTAATGCGAAAAAATCTAGTACTACATTTTGAAGGCAACATGATAGGGACCCTTTTAACGAAGAAAAATGATATTGTTTTCTTTTCGTTTATTAGTTATTTTGTGAAGTCTGTTAGGTGCGAACTTTTGCCCCGCATTACTCTACGTGAACGTAGGTTTATCAGAATTTATGAAAGTGAAAAAATGTATTTATTTAAAAAGACAGTGATATTTGCTGGTGGGTCGCCAGATTCTTTAAAAATCAAAAGTGAATCACAAGCTGAACAAGTTTGAGAACCCCTGATGTAAACAGTGAAAAAAAGTTATGTAAAATTTGATGGAGTCGCAGCGGTACGCGGTCCTTCACTTAATAAAGATTGGTACGAATATTCCATCCCTCTTCCAGCTTGGCTTGAAAGAACCCGATTCAGACGATTATTTTGAATGTATGATTGAAATCGTCAAAAAAATTGGAGTCATTTCAATGAAAAAAGGAAGGGAAGGAATTTTAGAAAAAAAAAATCACAAATTGGTGAAGGAAGTCCTAATTCCTGCAGAAATTCCAAGAGGAATCACTGGAAGAATTCTAAGAGCAAAGCCTGTAGAAATTCCAGCAAACAATCTTGGAGGTTTTTCAGAAGGAATCCTTTGATAAATTCCAGGTGGAATTTCTGGAGGAAACGCAGAACATATTTCTGGAGGAATTCCAAAAAGCATTCCTCGGGAAATAACAGAATGAGTTTCTTGATAACTTTGGTGGGAACTTTGGTCGTAGACTGACAGAGAAGGGAGGGTTTGCTTCGGTAAACCAGAGCGTCTGTTCTCCAGGAGGAGCGGCTCACAACAGCGTCTGATCCCCATGTTAGGGGCGGCTGATCTACGTCCGAGTGCCAGGGAAGGACTCTAAGCACAACTGTGCACTATGGTCCTCCGGAAAGTAGGGGGTTGGTGTCAGGCCCTACGAGCCAGCCGTAAAAAACCATTGTAACGGAAAATCAGCAACAGAATAATACGAACCGAGACCAACGGCAACGACCCCAGCGAGCAAAAAGGACTTGCGATTGGAAACTCGGTACGTGGAACTGCCGATCTCTCTCTTGAGAGGTTGAGGATCAAAGGCCGATTCTTCAACTTCAGCATAATAAACGTGCACAGCCCACACTCCGGAAGTACTGACAAGGACGCATTTCACGCGCAGCTCGAACGCGAGTACGATCGCTGCCCAAGCCACGACGTCAAGATCATCATAGGTGATTTGAACGCTCAGGTAGGCCAGGTGGAGGAATTCAGACCGACGATTGGTAAGTTCAGCGCCCACCAGCAGACGATCGAAAACGGCCTACGACTCATTGATTTCGCCGCCTCCAAAAATATGGCCATACGTAGCACCTTTTTCCAACACAGCCTCCCTTATCGTTACACCTGGAGATCACCACAGCAGACGGAATCTCAAATCGACCACGATCTGATTGACGGACGGCACTTCTCCGACATTATCGACGTCAGGACCTATCGTGGCGCCAACATCGACTCCGACCACTATCTGGTGATGGTCAAACTGCGCCCAAAACTCTCCGTCATCAACAATGTACGATACCGGCGACCGCCACGGTACAACCTAGAGCGACTGAAGCAACCGGATGTCGCCTCAGCATACGCGCAGAATCTCGAGGCCGTGTTGCCAGACGAGGGCGAGCTCGATGAGGCCCCTCTAGAGGACTGCTGGAGTACAGTGAAAGCAGCCATCAACGACGCAGCCGAGAGCACCATCGGGTACGTGGAAAGGAATCGACGGAACGAATGGTTCGACGAAGAGTGCAGAACGGTTTTGGAGGAGAAGAACGCAGCGAGGGCGGTAATGCTGCAGCAAGGGACTCGCCAGAACATGAAACTTTATAAACAGAAGCGGAAGCAGCAGACCCGCCTCTTTCGGGAGAAAAAGCGCCGCCTGGAAGAAGCGGAGTGTGAATAAATGGAACTGCTGTGCCGTTCCCAAGAAACACGGAAGTTCTATCAGAAACTCAACGCATCCCGCAATGGCTTCGTGCCGCGAGCCGAAATATGCAGGCATAAAGACGGAGGCCTCTTGACGGACGGACGTGAGGTGATCGAAAGGTGGAAGCAGCACTTCGATCAGCACCTGAACGGCGTGGAGAACGTAGGCACGTGAGTGCACGGCAACGGAGGAAACGACGACGCCAGTGCAGCGGAAGACGGAAATGAACCAACTCCCACGCTGAGGGAAGTTAAGGATGCCATTCACCAGCTCATAACCAACAAAGCAGCTGGTAAGGATGGTATCGCAGCTGAACTCATCCAGATGGGCCCAGAAAAGTTGGCCACCTGTCTGCATCGGCTGATAGTCAGGATCTGGGAAACCAAACAGCTACCGGAGGAGTGGAAGGAAGGGGTAATCTGCCCCATTCACAAGAAAGGCGACCATTTGGAATGTGAGAACTTCAGGGCGATCACTATTTTGAATGCTGCCTACAAAGTGCTACCCAGATCATCTTCCGTCGTCTGTCACCTAAAACAAACGAGTTCGTGGGAAGTTATCAAGCCGGCTTCATCGACGGTCGGTCGACAACGGACCAGATCTTTACCGTACGGCAAATCCTCCAGAAATGCCGTGAATACCAGGTCCCACCGCATCACCTGTTCATCGACTTCAAAGCGGCATACGACAGTATCGACCGCGCAGAGCTATGGAGAATCATGGACGAAAACGGCTTTCCTGGGAAGCTGACTAGACTGATTAAAGCAACGATGGACGGTGTGCAAAACTGCGTAAGGGTTTCGGGTGAACTATCTAGTTCATTCGAATCTCGCCGGGGACTGCGACAAGGTGATGGACTCTCATGCCTACTCTTCAACATCGCTCTGGAAGGTGTGATGCGACGAGCCGGGCTCAACAGCCGGGGAACGATTTTCACTAAATCCGGACAATTTGTGTGCTTTGCGGACGACATGGACATTATTGCCAGAACATTTGGAACGGTGGCAGAGTTGTACACCCGCCTGAAACGCAAAGCAGCAAAGGTCGGACTGGTGGTGAATGCGTCCAAAACAAAGTGCATGCTGGCAGGCGGAACCGAAAACGACCGGATCCGTATGGGTAGTAATGTTACGATAGACGGGGATACTTTCGAGGTGGTGGAGGAATTCGTCTACCTCGGATCCCTACTGACGGCTGACAACAACGTGAGCCGTGAAATTCGGAGGCGCATCATCAGCGGAAGTCGGGCCTACTACGGGCTCCAGAAGAAACTGCGGTCCACGCACCAAATGCGCCATGTACAAAACGCTAATAAGACCGGTAATCCTCTACGGGCATGAGACATGGACCATGCTCGAGGAGGACCTGCAAGCACTCGGAATTTTTGAGCGACGAGTGCTAAGGACGATCTTCGGCGGTGTGCAGGAGAACGGTGTGTGGCGGAGAAGAATGAAACACGAGCTCGCTGCACTTTACGGCGAACCCAGCATCCAGAAGGTGGCCAAAGCCGGAAGGATACGGTGGGCAGGGCATGTTGCAAGAATGCCGGACAACAACCCTGCAAAGCTGGTGTTTGCAACTGATCCGGTTAGCACAAGAAGGCGTGGAGCGCAGAGAGCACGATGGGCGGACCAGGTGGAGCGTCACATGGCGAGCATCGGGCGCGACCGAGGATGGAGAGCGGCAGCCACGAACCGTGTATTATGGAGAAATATTGTTGATTCAGTTTTTTCTTGAATTTGATGTAATACTAAATAAATGAATGAATGAACTTCTAAACGAATAGCAGAAGCAATTTCTGGAGCAATTCCAGAAAGCATTGAAAAAAAAAGTACCTTAGGATTTCCAGAGAGAATTTCTGAAGAGATTTCAGAAGAAACTCCTGGAGGAATTTCTGAAGAAAGTCCTCGAGGAATTCCAGAAGAAATTCCTCTAGGCACTCCAAAAAGAATTCCTGAAGCAATTCCCAAAGAAATTCCTGGAAGAATTGCCGAAGGCACTCAAAAAAAACCTTATTAATCCTGTGTCCGATACGTTTAGTCTTCGACTCATCATCCTAGTACTCACTTAGTACTTTCATAGCTCAAGTAAATGACTGTGCAGAAGACGTGTGGCTTCCAAAATGCACTATGTGAGCTAAGAAAGTACTAAGTGAGTACTATGCTCTGCTAGACATTACGTCTGCTTAGCAGTGCAAGTAGCACTGCTCTCTACTGATGAGTCGAAGACGAAACGAATCGGACACAGTCCTAAGTAAAATTGATTATGTGCACTTGATACGGGATGCATCATCTTATTATAATTATTAGCAGCTTTAGTAGGGTGATTTTCAGCCCGCGACTGGTTCATCTCCAAAAAATGCATCATCTTGTATTGAAACGTTTATAAGCTCCAGACAACTTTCACAAGTACTTACTTACTTTCAGTCCTGAGCACCCATGGTGGTGCAGAGGGCCGAATTGAAAGAAGTCTATCCTGGGAGATTGCCAGGCATTGCCTTGACCTGTGGCCAGGTCAAATTTTTGTCGACTTCCCTTATTTCGTTGTTGAGGCTGCGCCGCCATGAGCCTCTGGGTCTGCCTATTCTGCAATGGCCTGCTGGGTTCCATGACCTGCAGTCGTTGAGTGTTCTTCCCTGATACACACCAGGTTTCACTGGCGTTCAGCAGCACAGATTTCACGTTCGAGCTGAAAATTCGGATTATGGTACGTCGACTGTTCTGATAGTTTTTCTATACATTTCTTAAACTCGCAAAGGCAGCCCTTAGCTTCTTGATCTTGATCTGCACCTATGTCGATCTTGGTGTCCCCACCGACCGCCATTTGGCTACCAAGATATTGGAAGCTTTCAACATTCTTCACTGCTTATCCAGCTACCGTGAAACTGGAAGGGTTAACCGTGTTTACATTCAGCGATTTGGTCTTATTAGCGTTGATTGTGAGACCTGTCACCGAGGAGCGAACGGCAAGATCATCTAGCTTACTCTGCATATCAGAGCACCATTGAGCTAGGAGAGCAACGTCATCAGCCAATTTGAAGTCATTTAGGTGCTCCAGAGTAATGGGCTGCCACAGCAACCCACGATTTGGTTCACAACCAATCGTACCTACCAGGATCTCGTCGATTACAATGAGAAACAGTAGCAGTGATCGTGATAATATACATACTGCTTCACTCCAGCAACGACCCAGATGGGATCGGACAAGACACCGTTGTGCAGTACTCTGCACGAAAATGCCATGTACTGTGCTTCAATGAGGCCGATGAATTTCTCAGGGACACCCTTGCGGCCCTTAGGCGCACATGTTTTCATGATTAGGACGATCGAAAGCTTGTTCTTAATCAATGAACACCAGGTAGAGAGATTCTTGGTATTGATTAATTTGCTCCAAGATGATACGGAGCGTAACAATATGGTCAACACAGGTTCGTCCGGCACGTAATCCTGCTTGCTGTCGTCTGAGATCTTCTCCTGTATCCGGCTAAGGATCACCTTGCAGAAGACTTTGAGAACAATGCACAGCAGTATGATACCCCGTCAATTATCGCATACAGTTAGGTCTCCCTTTTTGTGCACCATAACTAAAACGCCTTGCATGCAGTCGGCCGGAAATGTCGCAGTTTCCCATATGTTACAGAGCAATTTATGCAGTAGTTGTGCGTATACTACGGGGTCAACTTTGAGCATCTCAGCTGATATGCGATCGACCCCTGGGGCCCTGTTCGATTTCATGCTACGGATGGCTGTTTATATCTCCAGCACTGATAGAGCTTCGGTATTGACACGGATAATGCGTCGAACCCTTGGCGGATTATGCTGAGGTGTTGATGGCGTGGCCACCAAAGTAGATGCAACAAAGGTTTCCAAAGTGCTCGAACCAGCGTTTCAGCTGGTCAGCCGGGTCGATCAATAACTGTCCAGATGTGTCTTTTACAGGCATTGTAGCATTCATCATAATCCCACTAAGGCAACGAGAGAGATCGTAGAGGAGACGAATGTTGACGGTATTTGCGGCTTTCCCGCCTTCTTTGGCTAGGGAGTCCGCAAACGCTCTTTTGCCCCGTCTACATGAGCGTTTCACTTCCTTCCCGAGAGCCGAAGAGCGCTGTTGGGCTACGGCTTTGGCTCCTCATGTTTTCGCTCGCTCTATCGCGGCTTTGGCGTTCCTTCGCTCCTCTATCTTCCTCCAGGTATCATCTGTGATCCACTGCTTTCTTCGGGTGCGTAGCTCACCCAAACTATTCTCGCCGATGGCGATGAAGACATTCTAAATGGTGCTCTATTAATCTTCTACGCTTCCACCTTCTGGAATATCCGCAGCACGGTTCTCTAGCTCCTCGATGAAGGACCTTTTCACCGCAGCGTCTTCCAGTTGGCGTGTGTTGAACCGGCGCCCGATTTTCTCCTCCTGTCGATAGATCCTCGCAATGCGCAGCCGGATCTCGTCGATTAGGAGATAGTGGTCGGACGCAATGTCAGCGCTACGTTTGTTCCGCACATCAAGAAGGCTCCGTCTCCATTTTCGGCTGATGCAGATATGGTTGATTTGATTTTCCGTGACGCCATCACGGGAAACCCATGTCACTTTGTGCACTGGTCGATGAGGAAAGAGCGATCTCCCAATCATCGTGTCATTGTTGCCACAAAACTCTGCAAACAGCTCTTCGTTTTCGCTCATTTCTCCGAGACCATGGCGTCCCATGACGTTCTCATAGTCCGAGTTGTCGGATCTAACCTTCGCGTTGAAGTCGCCCATAAGGATCTTGATATCATCTTTCGAAATCTTGTCCACGACAGCATTCAGTTGGCTGTAAAAGTTATCTTTGTCTTGTAATTCGGCTGCAACGGTTGGCGCGTAGCATTGAATCATGGTAAGGTTTTGAACCCGTGTTCAGAATCTGGCCACAACTATCCTCTCATTAAGGTTCCCACTTCTTGAGCGCAGCGTGAGCGTGAGCGCTGAGCAGGCAACCAACTTCAAGTGGTACAATCTGCGCTCTCCAAAGTTCGGCCAACGGATTTTGCTCAGTTCTAGGATCTCAAGCTTCATACGGCATGCCTCATTGGCCAGTTGAGCCAGTTTACCCTGCTGGGCTAGGGTTAATACATTCCAAGTTCCAATTCGCGTCCGTCATATCGCACTAAAAGTCGTTGCCGTTGAATCAATTCGTAATTTTTCATTTTCGGTATCTGTAACGGTTTTTGGGTTCCGGAAACAATAGGTTGTTGGCCTAAGGCCCTCTATCTACCGTGGCGGGGCTGCCACATAACGTATAGCTTCCGGTGGGGGAGCATTTTATACTCAGCCGCTGGATGCCAGAACAGACGCTGTTTGAGCCGCACCTCCTTGGTAAACAGACGCTTGAGACGAACCTCCCTCAATCTAGCTGAAGTTAGCTGTCATCGCTTGACCCGTGGAAGCATGATTTAGGAACATGTGAGGATCAGAGCTACATATATTGGATAAGGATCGACTCACCGTTTTGCAGCCCTTTAAGATATACTCTGGATCATCGTTATTGACCTGAAGCTTGGTTCTAAGAATCTACAGCCGCAACAACAGTTAGTTTCACCAAGTATAGTTACTTTACACAACTCATCAAAGTCCCTGAATCTTTCGAAATCTCAAGACCCAATTCATGAATCTTTAGGTTGAAGCAACTCATAATAATCAGTTTCTGCTTCAGTAAAAATAAAATGCGGATGGCTTCTCGCTTCTATCTTTCATCTAAAATCAAAGATATACAATTATTATATCCTGTCTATTCTCTTCCACCTGAAGTTCTTTTGCACCAAATGTTCAAAGGTGCCTTCCCAGACTACATAAGCTTCACGCTAAGTCTTCGTCCTTCAAAGTTTCAGTATGAAAAATACCCATCAAGACTACATCCAACGCTCAGTTTTGATCCATAAAAAAAAAAACCATTCATACGATCGGGAGTGCAAGCACTACATCATACTGCAGCCAGTGCCCATAAACCGAGCCCGAGTTGAGGCAGGTTATGAGCCCATTCGAATTTAACTCGCTGACAGCTTTATGCTGATTGGTGCACACTGCACACTGTTAGCCATTCCTGCAGGCAGAGGCTGGCCAGAATGACTTTTCGGTACGGCACCCTAGAGCCGTCGTCGTCACCGTCGTCACGATGCGATAACGACGAGAATGCGGATGTCACCATCATGATCGTCATCGCCGCGGGGTAGTATGGGAGTATGGGAGGCAAAAAATGACACAATGTCTTGTGGATGCAATGTGAAGTACACCGCTGGGTATTTTATGACAAAATATGTTGTTTGCCGCAGGTTACAGGGGATCCGTTATCAATTTACGTACGGTGGAAAATAATTCAAACCTACTTCACTTGATTTTGTATATTTTTAGAAGAGAGCTCATATGATAGCAAAATGTTAAACGAACGGAATAAATGGAAATCATAAAGAATGTTACAATGATTACTGTTTCCAAATAGGATTGTTATTGGTACTTTAGCCCTAGCATGACATCTTCTTGATAATCAATTCCACGAATATTCACGCCACATTTTTATTTATTTTTGTTTTATTGATAATCAGGTGTACATTTTGTTTTATTGCTGTTTGTACATTTAAAGCAGGGCTACCCAACGTACGGCATGTGGCACGAATTACGAGTAATAATAGTATTCGGCCCGTGATGCAATAATTTGAATGTGTTTGTTTTCCAAATAAAATATTATTTCAAAAACAATTTGGATAAAAAAGTGTAGTTTCAGAGATGATTTAATAATAATTCTCAATTTTTTACAAGATTTTTAGCTCTAGGCTAGTTTATCTCACGACCCACGCTTTACTTCCCTTCCGAAGGAAGAACTCACATTTTGCGAGTTTGTCGGGAGTGGGATTCGATCCCAGGTCCTCGGCGTGATATTCAAATGTTCTTACCATCACACCAGGTCTGCTCCACTAGCCTAAAAAAAAATTTTTTTTTTCAAAGTCCTTAAACATCTTTGAAGACATAATTTCAATCCAACGAACTGCTTCCGAGTTACAGTTTTTGGAAGAAGAAAATTAGGTATTTATTTCATACGCTCTTTTTAAAAGTTATTGATAAAGTTTAAAAGATATTGCAAAACTAACATCATGAAGAACATTTTCTTATATAAGATACTAAAAGAGAAAAATTTCATTTGAAATTTTTCTAATGCAGAACAAAGTCGTATCATTAGTCTTCACATTAAGGAGAGTTTGAAGGCAGACACCAGCTGATTGATTGCGCTTCGCGAGAAATGTGAGATCACTCTCCTCTCGCTTATGAGGAGGTCAAGCCCTCATCTCGACCGGCGCAGAACGTCCAGCAGACACAGCCACACGCCTACTCAATACCATATTACCGAACGCGGCAGTCTGCTTTGGAAGCCCCCCCTTCTTGCCGGAGCGGAGGGGGTTTGCATTTATTGTATGCTAATCGGTAGCCGGATAAAAAGCATAAACTTATGGAAATTTATTCAAAGGTCTCGTGTGCATCTACTGACGCAAATAACTGGGTAGTGCCCGGTGCGATGCGATGGTGTGGTTTCGTTTCTCGTGAATAGGGCAAACTTAAGTAGCGCTGGCTAAGATGCCGCTCAGAGTAGCGCAGCACAGGCAGCCTTGGGTGTCTGCGCTTGGATTGAGAGCGGATTATGGCCGGAACTTGACGTTCAGCTGACTGAATGGACGGAGCCAAATATACGCGGTACATGGTCTGACTTGCAGTTTTTGTTTGTTTACGTTCGTAGACCAGTATAGTGGGTGGGTTTCTGATTTATTGATGTAGTGTGTCACAAATGATCTGATGACAGCAATAATTTACCTCGAGGAAACAGAAACTACCATCAGAATGCCACATGTAACATAAGTTTATTATGTTATAAAGTATAATTTGCCATGTAAGGTGTTTTAATACTACCATAATTCTCTATTTCTTATGAAAGCATTGAAGTTACACTACTGACAAGTTGAACATGACTCCTTGACACGCTTTTAAATCCATCTGAAACCCCGCCGAATCCCTCGAGAACTCTTCGGGAACCTCCTGAAACCCATTAGCATAGAGAACTTCTCTGTATCCCTTCGGAAACTTTCCCAAAACAAGATTTACTTCTCTTAAACTCTACCGAAGCTACTCGAAACACCTTGAAACCTAAGGGGTGGGGGGTAAACTTCTCTTAAACTCTACTGAAACCCCCTGAAAACCTTGAAACGTTATATAAATCCTCTAACATCCCCGTGAGAGAACCAAGATATCTCAGAAATACATAGGATCCGTCTGAAACCTCCTGAATTTTTATTTATTGAAACTCCGTGGAGCCCTCTGAAGCACACTGGAGGTTCCTAAAACCTACTGACACTCCTTAAAACGCCTCCACGACACCTACAAACTTTTCTTAAACTTTCTTAAAGATCCCTGAACCACCCTTAAATCCCTTGAAGCCCTTGAAGCGATCTGGAGACCCTCTAAAACCCCTTAAGGCTCCCAGGACTTCTCTGAAATTCACGGGAGCCGCCTTAAAACATTCAAGAATTCGCCCGAGTTACCCAGAAAAAATCATGACGCGCCTTGAACTTCCTTTACCACTGACAACCCAAAAACTCCTTTAGAACATAAACATACTCCTTAACGTCTTCAAAAGCCTCCTGAATCTCTTTTAAATGCATTGGCACTCCTATTATGCCTCTTTGAGCATTTTTTGAACCAAAATTCCACTCTGAAATCCTCTGAAACCCCCTGAAACATCTTTTGAAACTTTTTTGAAGCATTTGAAGGTCCTCTGATACCTTCAGATACTCACAGAAACGCTGTGTGATGCATTAAAACTTCCCAAAAACACTCTTGAAACTCCGCAACTGCCTGTCCATAAATTACAAGAAGGTTCTAAGATCAAAATTTGGTTTACCTTTTTTTTGTATCTTGTTTTTTTTACTGCTAATACACCGTTTGTTTCAAGAGAATTCAGGTAATTCTTAGCTATGTCTACACTGAATTATATTCTTAAACAGTTTAAACAGTTAAGCGTAACACCATTTCTTAAGTAGCACTTGTAACTTGGGAAATGTTTTGGAAAAATAATAAAGATTGCAAAGCCGTTTCATTTCTGACTACCCAAGCAACACACATGTTATAATAGAGTTACGACAGCGCAAGTTTTGGTTGTATAGAAGTTTATTTTACGTTTTTTTAACATTATGTTTAAATATTGTAAAATAAACTTCTATACAAGCAAAACTTGCGCTGCCGTAACTTTTATATAACATGTGTGTTGCTTGGGTAATGGTAACAATTCGTTACTTGCAGTACACATTGTGGTTGCTCAGACATCACAATGCAACCATAATTTGGCAGAAGCTACATTAATGTCACATAGTGGCTTGCGTGAAATATGCTCTTGAACTGTCAAATTCAAAAAGTTGCATTCTTGACATCATCCTGTTACATCGAAACCAAAAACCAAAACAAATTACCAGACCAGTTGCTACGAAGGCAATGTTTTATTGCCATGTATCATGTTTCCGAATGTCATTTCCAAATGACGACAGTATAACTTTTTGTTGTTTCATTGTAAACGCATATGAGACGCACAGAAAAGTACGATTACTTGGTCAAAAATGTACAACTTACCAGTTACTAGCAGGTTGAGATCAACGCTGCATGTCAAAAGTATCGAGTAATTAGATATGTTTGTATGCTAAAACTTAAACGACAAATATGATGTTTTGATCTTATTATGTTAAAGAAGCATTGAAAAATACTTGCTTTGAGTCCTATAGTTTAGAGTCTTGTATAAAACAATGAATGATGCGGGTAATGATATTTTCAGACATCCAACCGGTAATGTAGGTTCTGCCCAATAATCACAATGGCGATTAGTTGTTCAAATTACATAAAACTGACGTAATATAACTTTCAATTATGCTTTTGGAGTCTGCATCAAATAGAATAGGTAAGAAAACATACCAAATTTCAGGCCAAACATTTCAACAGGTCCAATCTGCATTTGAGAGGCTCTCTTTGATCACTTTCTCTTTCAATTATAGCAATGTAATGGTACACTTTTCAACTATTTTTGCAGTACAAATCAAAAGACGATTGTTTTGACCATCGTTCAATGCAAGGAGACAATTCAAATACAAATAAACAGCTGAGATATTAACGAAAGAGAGGGAAACCAAAGAGAGCCTCTTTTCTGCAGATAGGACCTTTAGACATGTTTGGCCTGAATTGATGAAAAAAGGCCTGACAAGCCTGGCATTCTTCTTCTCATTCAAATACCGAAAAACAAATTAGTGAGCATACATGCTAAAATTATCGAATTTCGCAAGCGCGCGGGTTTTCCGTTAGTAAAATTTACAATAACACCGGCAAAATACAATTGCCAGGCTCATACGGACCAAAAACATTTCCAATTTATTTGAGAGACTCTTTATTCAATCGTCATTGCCATGCTTTTGTGGATCGATCATCATCATTGACCATAATTGTGATGTCGAAACTAGCAATGCAATTTTAATTTTTCTAATAATATAATGACACTTACAAACTACATTACACATTGGTTACCATCTATTTTTTTATGCATGTTGCACAAAGGCTTCACCTCCTGCGTTTTTTCGGTTGCACAGCTGTGGGAATCAATGTTACAGTCATTTAGAATCGACTTTTGCATTTGTGGCATAGAAATTACCGTGATTTAGTTGCAACAAAGGGTGCTGCTTGGGTTAATACTATTTTCTATTTCAGATGCACAAGCAACAAACTCTGCAATCAAGACAGCGAGACATCCTTCTTTTTTTATGGGGCGAGGTTACCATTTAGCGTGGTTCAAAAAATCGTTTTTGTTCCACGCCGCTTATTCGATTCATAACCAGATTGTATGTCTTCTCTCAACATTTGAGCTCATTTTTTTTTTTTTTATTTTTTTTTTTTATACCCTCCACTGACCCCCATACCAAAGAGCTCTCACATCGAGCCCCCTGGTAATGGACACTTGCTAAAAAAAAAAAGTTAATATTCGCGGAGATAAGTAATACTAATAAAGTGAAATCCCAGTGGAACTTAGTTCCTTTGAAGGGATTCACATAGCAGTAAAAAAATTAAGACTACAAAAAACAACTAAATATTTACTTAATTCGTGATAACGAGTGTGGCTACAGTATTCAAATGACTAAATTAAAATAACTAAAATAACTAAAATGTAGGGAAAAACTAGCAGGAGCCAGAAAAACCTACATATGCTAATTGGTTGACACGTTAAAATATATGTTCATTTACCTTCTGTGATATGTACTGTTTCAGTTTGCTTTTGAATAATATGCAGTTATGAATTACTTTTAAATCGCTAGGAAGTGCGTTAAACTTTGATGGACCATAATGTTTAATACGTGTGAGACCTATATTCGTGTATGCTCTACTTTTCACTAATTCGTTTGCATGTCTAGTATTCTGTAGAGTAGCCCTTGTTGAGAATATTATGTTTTTGCGAAAACTATGGTTGAATAAAGAATTATGTACATACATGATTGTTTGACAATCGCGCAACCCTAGAATAGGAATTATTTTGTGATGTTGACTTGTGTAAAGTGAGGTTGTCGGATACAAGTGAGGAAGATTGAAGATTACTTTTACACATCTGTTCTGCAACGTCTGCACTCTTTTTAATTTTGACTTAGCGGCATGACCCCAAATGAATGCATGCATTATAAAATTGTAGCAAAACTTCGTTGGGCACGAAAGATCGCACTCTTTTCATAAGACCACATAAGGATGAGATTTTGTTAGAAACATGCTTAATATGAGTGTCCCAAGTAAGACATGAATCTATGTGCAAACCTAAGTATTTAAAAGATGGCACTTTTTCAATATGATAGTTATTAATACATGGATCAGAGTGTTGAGGAATGGATTTGTGTAAAGAATGAAAAACCATATATTTTGTTTTGCTGAGATTTAAAGAGAGATGATTGCCATTGAAAAACTCCAGGAGGGTAGCCAGATCTGATTCAATGTCTTTTATTATGGATTGTATTCTAAAATGAGGGTAGAAAAGAGCTGTGTCGTCTGCAAAGAGTCTAGGGGTTCCATAAAGTTTCAAATTGCCTAAATCATTAATGAAAATTGAAAATAAAAGGGGACCAATGTTACTCCCTTGAGGAACTCCAATATCAATGGTGCGTAAGCTGCTTCGAACACCATTTAGAACAACAAATTGTTTTCGGTCTGAGAGATAACTTTTGATCAGGTCATTGGCCAAACCTCTTATGCCATACCGCTCGAGTTTTTTAAGCAAAATGTCATGGTTGATGGTATCAAATGCCTTCTTTAGGTCAATAAACAATCCCCCCACTATCTTTTTTTGATCAATTTCACAAATCAGATCATCTATCAACTCTACAATAGCGTTTGACGTACCACATCCGTCCCTAAATCCATATTGTAGTTTGTACAACACGTTATTAGCACTAAAGAAGTTTGCGAGCCGATTGG
The DNA here is from genome assembly GCF_035046485.1 of Aedes albopictus. Lineage (NCBI taxonomy): Eukaryota > Metazoa > Arthropoda > Insecta > Diptera > Culicidae > Aedes > Aedes albopictus. Next base: position 426,853,830 of record NC_085137.1, read on the forward strand.
TCAAAAGTTTTTCAAAATTTTTATTAATTACTGAGAGTGTTGAGATTGGACGGTAATTGGAAGGATCGTAAGTGTCACCAGACTTAAAGATGGGGGTCACCTTGGCTATTTTCAAAACATTTGGGTATGTGCCAGTTACCAAAATTCTATTGAAAAGTTTGGAAAGCATATTTGAAAATGATCCTATATTGGCTTTTAGGAGATCAGCTGAAAGGTTATCATGTCCACGGCTTTTCTTAACATCCAACTGGCTTATTAATATACTTACTTCACTCACGTTAGTTGGCCGCAAGAAAATAGAATTACTGACTGTCTTCACATGTTTCAAAACATCGAAATTGTTCTGTGGGAGCTTATTAGCTAAGTGATTCCCAATACTAGAGAAAAATTCGTTGTACACCTCAACTACATCCCGATCCGAATGTAAAACCGCACCATCAATTCGTAGTTTCACTTGTTCAACAACTTTTGAACGACCAAAAATTTCATTAACCTTTTTCCACACATTAGAATGGCTAGAGGTATTAAGAATATTTTCGTAGTACTCGCGTTTACAACGTATTTTAGCTGCTTTAACTTTTTTTGAAACATGGACCAATATATCTTTAGATCTAACGTCATTAGGATCATTTTTAGATTTTTTAAGGTATTGATTCTTCAATTGTATCAACCGCCAAAGGCTGTAAGTCATCCATGGACAATGATCCCCTTTCAATCGAACAATTTTAGTGACAGATCTTGTACACTCATTTAAAAGCCTGTTATATGTGTCTATGAGGGTGTTCAAAGCAGCATCAACGTCTTCAGTTACTTGAAAGTCATTTAGAAATACAGAGAATTCATTGTGCAGTTTAACACGATCAACAATATTCATATTCAGTTGCTGCTGTTTTTTATCATTGCCTAAGGAAATTGACGAAATGATTGGAAGATGATCACTAATCTCATTGAAAATCGTATGATTGTGAAGCTTTGCAGCATGCTCAATTGGACATATAAAATGGTCTAAAATATTCTTGCTAGCAGGACGTGTTGCAATTGTGTTCGTACACACATAACCATAGGATTCTAAAAAGTTTTTATATCTGTTTACCACGTTATTATTATGCAAATTAATAGGTACATTCACGTCGCCAATTATGAGAAACGGTTTTGACGGAGTTGCAGTCAATAACCAACTTTCAACAATATTCTGGAATTCGGAGTAGTCAAACGAAGGTGGACGATAGATGTCAACGGTATTAAAAGTATTTCCTTGAAGTTTAAGTTCCAAATGTATATAGTGTAAGCCGCTAATAGTTTGGGTTTTAATCAGTTTATAATCTAAGGAAGTTTTCACGAATACAGCTAAACCACCTGCGGAATTATCACGACAGGAGAAGAACGCACGATAGCCAGGAATATTGTAAATTGTACTATTTTGTTTTTTCATCATAGTTTCACCAACAACAATAACATCAATATCCATACCACACTCATTTACAAAATAAATTAACTCATCAAATTTTTCCATATCGTTCAACCCTCTAATATTCCACTGAATAACATTTAAACAATTAGTGACAACTCTTACATATTTTTTATTGAAATCAGACAAACAATCGTAATAGGTATTTTGGATCATAGAAGTTGTTGAATCCATTTTTAATCATATAAAAATCCGAAAAAGAAACAATAAGACATAAAAGATGAAAAGTGTGATAAACATCACTAATGCGTGCTTTTCTTACGTTTCGGTGAGGGAGTATGCTCACTGTTTACAATATGCATAGGACGAACAAAGTGGTTCATAACGCGACTGAGATCTTCTCTATTTTTTACCAATTCCGGCTTGCTATTTTCATCCTTTTTAACCAATATGGTACCGCCCCTTCCAGCCCAAATGTATTTGACATTAAGCAATTCTTTCGATTCTCTAAGCTCTTTGAGCAGTTCCAATGATAAAGGACTTAACTCGTCACGCAAGGTCACGGTTGTTGCTTTCCCATTCACCGCCAATTTTGAATCAATCACAGTAGACAATAGATTCCCATACTGCTTTTTCTTATTGAACACGACTTCTTTTGATTCCTTATCAGCGAATACAATTCTGATAGGAATCACAGCATTGCTGGCTTTGTTATTAGCAAACATTCGCTCAGCAGAAATGACTAGTCCACAGTTTTCACGCAGTCCTAAAGAAAGAAGAAATTTATCAACCAGTAGAGGTACGCTTTCATCTGGAGCAGTAGGAATACCCCACACCACCGCATTATTGCCCAAGGCAGCTTTATCGGTCTTATCGACATTGGCTTCTAATTTATGAACCGTACCCTGTAAAAGATTTTGCGATTTTTTCAAGTTTTCGATTTCGGCTTTCATTCTCTCGTTCTCATGTTTCAGTTCATTAAAATCAGTTACAATGTCATCGAATTTGGATGACAAAAAATCTTGAGAGTTTTCGATAGCGGTAGTGATTTGTGTCATTTTAGTTGTAACCGTTTGCATTTCCTTGGCAACAGAGGCTGAAACAGTATTTTTCATCTCTGCAGCAAGGGAGGACATCAATGAACGACTGCTGTTTTGCATCGTCACAATTCGTTGGTAAGTTGCAGAGCAGTCAGAAGAGCAAAAGTAGTCAGTTTCCTTCATTCGACGTCTGGCAGAACCGATAAGATTTTTGCACTTAAAGTGGGCACTCGAAAAGCAGTACATACACGTTAACACCTCCGAGGCATTGGTCTCAGTTTTCTTGCAAATACTACATAAAGTTTCATCGTCACTGTCCATTTTGGCTTATTACGGAAAAAACAAGCTGAAACTTAATTTGATAAAGAGAAACAGAATGGTAAATAAACAACATACACTATGAGGCAACACGCACTAATACAACTAAGCAAAAGCCACAACAAAATTTACAATGAACAAGATTAGTCAATGGTAATGAAGTACTAGAATAAAACCATATGCAATCGCCAAACTTCCAGTAGAATCCAATCAAAACAGTCCTTATTGGTTTGAGTGAGTAAATGGATTTACAGCTGCAATGTCAGGAGATGCTATGTATGAGATCAGATCCAGTGGGTACTCAGTAAAACGAATGTTGAAGTCTGTTTTCGGGCCTACCAGACTAAACTCACTCAACCACAACAGAAGCGAGTTGTTCGTCTATAGTAACCGTTTGGGCGGCAGTGTGTATCACAAGTGCAATGCTTCGATCGCGGGAGCGAGACCACGATATGGGCGGCAGGGGATAGCACGATAAAAACTATCAAAAGAAGCAGCGATAACACAGAGTGTATCTATAGGCGTACTCACAGTTTACTTCTACTTAATTCGTAATAATTTTCACCAAGCGGGCTCTTTCACTCCAACACAGCAGCAACAGCACAACAACAACAGCAACCACCAGCAACGTACAAGTAGTACAAATGGTACACGAAAATGGACCTTTTATTCTTGGATACGAATGGGTTGACCAGGATTTTTATTTGGTTCAGTTGGGTAATTCTAATAACTTTTCACCATATACACTATTCTAATTGAAGCACAAAACGTTATCACTAGGTATCATGAAAAGCAAATTAAAAATTTAAAGAGGAAATGATTCACTACTTATTAACAATAATTTACGGACGGATTAAAACTTATGTCAACCAGAACAACATTTGGTTGAAAATTGAGAATGCACGCACAAGCCCTTCAAAGTTTGTATGGGAATGACTACAGGAAAACGATGTTCTTCATTCAATCTTCGGTCTTTCCCTATATTCTCTAGAGGATTAGTTGACTCTTGGCACTCTTAGGCTACTCTATCAGCTACAACTTTACCGAAGACCGCAATCAAATCGAATGCCTCATTAATTAGTTATCGATTTCTATCTAACTGGAGAAACTTTAACAGTGATCCTTCTGCTTCCCAGCAGTGTTTTAAAATGGTAGAAGCTAAGCTGTTTCAAGCATATACAATCCCAGATAACCAATAAGCAGTTAAAATGGCATTAATTCGGCACTATATGCGTCTTTAAAGCAGGTCATTTTACGGCATCTTCCTTTTACGGCATCTTCCTCTTCTTTTTTATCTTCACTCTTCTGTGCAACTTTTGAGGCTTGCGGGACACGTTTTAAAAAAAAAAAGACACAGACACGTTTAATGCTTCCAGTGAGCTATTTGCTCTTTGAAGGAAGCACGACACTAGACAACGGACTAGCATGCAACGCCCAGTGGCACAGCCGAAAACTTTTCCTGACAGCTGCGGCGGGAATCGAACCCGCGCTCCTTAGCACGATGCAACTAAAGGTTTGGTGACCTTAGCCGCACGACCACGAAGCCACACAAATTGCTGTTGTTGCTGTTGTTGATTTTTTGCCGATTTCGGCGAAATTGGGATTTGATCCCTCGATCTTTGGGTTGACGATGGTGCCGAGCCGCGTTACAGAGCTATAGATAATTAAATAATGTGCTGCGTTGGATTTTTGACCAATTTAAGGCTTGAAAAAATACACCGGCAGTCGCTTCGTTATACTATGGGCTCGGCATGTGTTGATAATTAAATAGAGCATAAAAGACTAATTGTGGGCTTTATTTGCCAAAGCGTGTTTTTTTTTCATTGATTTTTCTTTTTTGCTACCTATAAAAGACAGGGCATGCAAATGATAATGGCTTCTACAGCCGTACAATTAATGGAAATTTAATTAATTGAACAGTTTTGGAACGTTAACTAGAAAGTGGAAAAGTGTTGTGGGTTTAGTATCACTCAACTCACTTAGCAGTTTTATAGCAATAAAGTAGCAGTTATGCTGCTTTTATACCAAAATATACCGTGCATTTGAAATTCTACACAATTAATGTCAGATTTTAAATAGCATTTCAATTGCTAATATAGGGCAGTTTAGCAGTCGAACTGGTATGATACGACAATAAGCAGGTCGAATGCAGATATAAAACAGAAATACGGCTTATTCAAATGCTTATTGGTTACCTGGGTAGTTTTAACAAAGTTTAGCAACACACGTGGATCAGCAGTTTAATAGTATCACTTAACCGCCACGGTTCTATATGTTTACATTTGTAAACATGATGGCTGATTATGAGCCTTCATATGTTCATAGCCATCGCTAGAACCAGAAACGAATTGAAAAAAGTCGTTTCCCTTCCTTCCAACTTCCACTCACAGCACAGTGTATATATAACGCCTATAAGTTATGCAACCAAAGCGTGCTGTGCCGCTTGACCTTATTCACCTTATTCACCACACAATCTATCACGAACACTATAAATAACCCTATCCATCGATCGCATCACCGACCCAACGGTGACTCCCAGATCTCCCATCCTTTCCGTCTAACAAATACCCCAGTCCGTGCGGGTTGTGGGGACGCAGAGTGCTCTCGGTCTCTAGTAGCAACAACCAGTACACTCTAACATTCCTTTCCCTTCCCAGCTGACTATAAGGACTTGGCCGGCGCCGTTATTGATCAAATATGCATGAGCTGCTAAAATTGCACTTTGAGAATAAGTGGAATGTCCCAGCCCTTATTCAGTTGGATCTCAGTGCAACTGGTACCAGTTCAGATCAATCACGGAGGAGCAACCATTGACATGTATAGTCAGAATTGATCGTTGATCGTTGATGATGGCTGATTATGAGCCTAATAATAGCATTCACGGCTACAAAAGTTGCAATATCAAATAAACGCCCTGAAGCAGCTCCTCATAATTATATATAATTATATTGCACTTTTAAAAATATTCGGACTCACCTTTTCATTTTTGCATGCAGACAGGAACACAAGAAATGACAGATAGGATGCTCGCCCCGAGTCTTTGACAGGTTACTCCCTGATTGTGGACACCTTGACCTTGGTGACTCGGGCCTAACTGTCTTCAATATTAATCGGGCTCAGGATCCACCAAGCTGTTCCCGTTGAAGTCAACATTCGCATAACGTGACGCGTAACGTCACTACCCAAATAACATTGTTGCTGTATAAGAGCTTAATCAACCACTTGCACAGAAGCGTTTGTTTTATAAGCTTTTATGCAGCTGATTTTGCTAGTTAGGTAATCGGGAGGGGCACAAGTCGAAACACAACTTACTTGTTTGGGTATTTGAAAACTTGCCAGAAGACTCTCCAATCTCACAACAGAATAGCAGTATTGGTTTACATAAAAGATTATCTAACTACTAATAGGCTCCAGTACGACTGATGGTGATCAAGCAACACTGCGATAGCGATTATTCAAGTGTTGATCAACTTCATTGCTGATATAGACAATTAGTTAAATAAACAGTCTTAGGCTTCGTGTACGGTAACGTATTCGACTCAGGGATTAAATACACAGCCCAACATTTTTTTGTCTCATGAGCAAACTTATGAGTCTCTGACAGATTTTGGGCCGCTAAATCCGAATCCGGGCTCACATTTGCTCTAGCACGTCGCAATTTTGAGCTATACCTCAATTTATAGGGCAAAATATGCGATTTGGAAATATTTATTTCAAGCAATCAAAAGGTAAATTGGCCAATTAACATCTAAACTAACGACTCATGCAAAATATTTCGTTTTACCAAATAAAATTTGATAGATTTAAGCATTTTATGTTAGTATGTAAGGTTGCATGCAACTTTTGAAAGGTGACTTGTATGGGTAATATCGTACCTAACATAAATCACCTAAAACTATCAAATTCGATTTGGTGAAACGAAACATTTTGCATGAGTCGTTAATTTAGATGTTAATTGATTGCTTAAAAAAATATTTCCATGCTTAATATCTTGCAGTCAAATAAGCCCAAAATCGCATATTTTGCCCTATAAATTGAGGTGTAGCTTCAAATGGTGAGGTGCTGGAGCAAATCTGAGCCCGGATTCGGATTCAGCGGCCCAAAATCTGTCAGAGACACATAAATTTGCTCTTGAGACAGACCAAAAGCTATTTTTTGTTACGCTGTGATATTTATATACTGTTTAAAAACTTCTGATTTATGTAATCGTGATTGGAGCAGAGCAGATTCAGACCGATTGGTCCCGAGATAGAATCTTGACAAGAGGTTAAAATCCCGCTGGCCTCGAACACGTTTGTTATGCTCGATTTTATCGCCGGGGTCGATTATCACATTGATCCCTCCGGCTCCAAAGGGTTAATCAATTGAACAACAAAGCTTCATAGAACTTTGTTTAAGAAATGTTGAAGAAGATTCTATAATGTGATGATAAATAGCTTAGGTTTGATGATAAATAGGTTTAAGCATTGAATTACACAGCGTAACAAAAAATAACTTTTTGTCTGTCTCAAGAGCAAACTAATGTGTCTCCGAAGGATTTTGGGCCGCTGAATCCGAATCCGGGCTCAGATTTGCTCTAACACATCACAATTTAGAGCTATTATACCTCAATTTATAGGGCAAAATATGCGATTTTGGGGTTTTTTGACTGCAAGCCATTAGGCAAGGAATTTTTTTAAGCAATCAAAAGGTTAATTGGTCAGATAACATCTAAATTAACGACTCATGCCAATTATTTCGTTTTACCAAATCGAGTTTGATAGTTTTAAGCGAATTATGATAGGTACGATATTTCCCATACAAGTCATCCTCCAAAAGTTGCATGCAAGTTGTCATACTAACATAAAATACTTAACTCTATCAAATTTGATTTTGTAAAACGAAATATTTTGCATGAGTCGTTGATTTAGATGTTAATTGACCAATTAACCTTTTGATTGCTTAAAAAAATATTTCCTTGCCTAATGGCTTGCAGTCAAAAAAGCCCAAAACCGCATATTTTGCCCTATAAATTGAGATATAGCTCAAAATTGTGACGTGTTAGAGCAAATCTGAGCCCGGATTCGGATTCAGTGGGCCAAAATCCTTCAGAGACACATAAGTTTGCTCTTGAGACAAAAAATGTTGCGCTGTGTTACGGCTGCACAACCGAGGTATGAACGTTGAATAAACATAAAAGTTTTGACCAACTGTAGTTGAATAGATTCTTATTTATGGGCGAACAAGAGTTTAATTGCAGTTTAATTCTTACTAAATCAAATATAATTCAACTTATAGCTTAATAACGCTACTTAAAAAAAAAAACATTTCTTAAAGCAATAATTGTTTATTGGGTGTTCCTTATTTTCACGCGCCTTAACATATATAACCTCCTAATATCCCCTGAAACGCTTTGCAACGCCTCTGAAAAGCATGCATCAAAAACACCCCCGAAATCTCCTGAATTCCCCCTTTCCATTCCATTTCAATCCATTTCATCTGGAAAATTATGAAAATAACATATTTCTCCTTATTTTTGCAGGTACCATCATTGAAAATTAAGTGAAAGCTAGCTTCACATACTCGTAAGTAGAATCAATGCAGTATGTGTAGAAAAAATGTTTTGAAAACTATATGTTAGAAAGAACTCATTGCATAATAAGCATTATCTTGCTGAATGGATTGATCTGTTCTTCCTTAGTAGGTGCCTAATTATATGAATCATTCCTGGGTAATGATGTTGCAATTAATAATACAATACGTCATCAAAGTTTTCTTTTGGTGGATAATATTAGTAAGCAGTCTTTTTGAACAACAACAAAGCTGATTGTATTTCTTTTAAAATATTATGTTTCGTAATCGTAAACTTTTATTTTTGAAATAAGTACTCGACCATTTCATATAAAGTCAATATTGTACAACTTCAAATGTAGTGATACCTGGTGGATTTGTAGTTCGTCGAAAATAACTCAACCCGTATTTTTTTTATTTCGTCGTTAGAGTAACCAATTTCCAGATAGGGTGGTGTAAAAAATCAAAGAATTTCGAAACAAAAACTCAGTCATATCTTTTGGACCAGTTATTTTTTTTTTTGAAACATTTTGAATAATAGTTTTCAGGAAACACGAAGAATACGCCAAAGGGCAAAAAGCAAAAAGTACCTTGTTTTTGATATTTTTCATTATTCTGAATTTAAGTTTTTGAGATATAAAAAAAAAGTTTAAAATTGGTCAACTCATTCAAAAGTTATGGTTTTTTGAAAATTTTTAGTTTTGAAAAACTTTGATTGTTTGGAAATTGGTCACCCTAATGATGAAATAAAAATTCACGGGTTTTAATATTTTCGATGAATTACAAACCCACCAAGTATCACTAATCACGATATTCGGGGTTACACTATATCGATTTTTTTTTTAATGGCTGTACTAGGCCAAGCGTGTTCTGTCAGTAAATTGTTTATTTTAATTTTATTATTTTTTTACCTGTATTAACGAGATTTTTAGCCCTAGGCTAGTTCATCTCGGGACCCACACTTTACATCTCTTCCGAAGGAAGAACTCACATTTTGCGAGTAAGTCGGGAGTGGGATTCGATCCCAGGTCCTCGGCGGCATATGTTTATTTTATTAAAAAAAAAAAAAAAGGAATTGCATAGTAAGTTAAAGCATTGATTGCAAATCTCTCATTGTTACTAGTATACTTACCAAGGATAAAGAGGTTATTGTTTCCCTTATTAAGCATATGGCTCCCATTTTCATACTACCAAAAAATATGATTGAAGCGCTGTTTGTTTTGTTTCGGAATCAATCGATGCCGTAATCGCTTGTTTTCAAATAGGATGAATATGGAAACATGAGATTACTGGTGGCACTCATACCCTAGTTGGATTTGAATTCCATAATAAATAAATAATAAAATTGGGTGTTTTTAAAAGTTTGCTCTCACCAGCAAAAACATTTTCTTTTCTTCGGAGAAAAAGTCGCCGGAATTCGCCAACTGGACGAAAAAAAATGAAAAATGTTCTAAAATGTCACGAAAAAGATTTAGCTGATCAATGTTACTCCACCGGTCAATGATACTCCGCTTAACGGTACTCCAGAAATTGATAATTATTTTAAAAACTGCCTCCCTAATGAAGTTTAATAAAAAAAAAATTGAAAAGGAATGATCAATAGTAAAAAAAAACATCTCTCAGTCAATAACTGTAAATGCTAAGCTGAAAAGAAGACTCTGTTTCTGTAGAGAACAAATGCTCAAAAATTTTCAGCTGATTAATGATGTTAGAGTTCTTCTCGTTTGTTTCACCTCATTGTCTGCAGCATATTTCAATCAGCACACCGAATTCCTCCGATCAAACTCAACATCCCGAACGATTCTAGATTAGAGATCAATCCCACCGCCGCCACCGCTGCGCTGCACAGTGGCCGGGGGCCGGACAAAACCTCAAAATTTCATCTCAAAATTTCATTGCTTTGATATTTTTCCTTTATTTTAAATACTTCAGCTAAAAAAAATCCAAATTTTCAAATCAAAATTGAGTCCAGGGGAATTTTTCAAAGTTGAACAATTATGTACTGAATAATTAGTTTTTATCGTCATAATTTTAAACCATAATTTCAATGTCGCAGTGTGTAACATATAGCTGATATTTAAATCCATGAATTTTGTTATTGTTTTGGGATACATTTAACCTTAGTATTACAACATTCAATCTTAATCTTAGCTTACATTTGTTGTCTTTTAAGACCACTCAAAAAATGTAACTTTTGCTGATTTTTTTGATTGTAAATTCAGGCTACATTGATCTAGTACTTTTTAATGAAACAGTTCGGAACGATCAGGTGTGTTGCATCTAACCCCAAATCTTGTCTAGTTTTTGGGGATATACGTCACTGTCTGCGCAAAACTGCGCTAAGAACGAAAAATTTACTTTTTTGAAAAAAAGTTGTTATGGAGACGCATGGTTGCGGAACAGTCGAAAATTTATGAATTTTGTTTTCGAACGTAAACTTATAAAAAATCTTTTAAAATTCCCGTCCAGAATACAAAAGTCATTGTAGTATATTGTTATGTTGCGTTATCACTTATGCAGAATGTACTGGGGAGGGGTTTTAACCTGTTTATTGTCACGCATTCGATCTCTTGAGACAGCATTACGTTGGTACTGTATTCAACAAGTACATTTTTGAGCAAATACAACAGTGCGGATATTGAATGGTTTTGTGACTGTATTTTTATCGATTATATTAGAGTAAGTAGCTATATATAGCCTACCTTTCAATAAGTATAATGAAATACCGTATTTCTTGTACATTCAAAAACGTATGTACCTTACATATGCATATTTATTATTTTATCAACTAATCATCCGAGGTTTCATTTGCTAATATATGTTCTCGGAAATTCGGTGGCATTAATTTCAATAATGATTAACTCAAAAAAGCCACTAAAATGGTGACCACAGACCAACGCATAGACAAACAGACGTATCACTTCGAACAAATTGCGATTTAAATAATGGTCACGAGAACATAACCGCTCCATGCCAATCAAACCGGCAATCAATTCCATTGTTTCGCAATCTCATAACTAAGTGGGGGTAGTGAACAAACGTCAAACAGGAGCATAAATTATGCGAAAGCCATGAGCGTTCGATTTACGAACTACCGATTTCTTGAACTAACTGTTAATAAGAGGATCAATGGGAAGTGAGTAGCATGAGATGTCTGTTTGTCTGTGTTGTGAGCTTGTATTGACGACTTTTGTTCCACCTAGATGTGGAATGAGGTATCGTCATTGTTATTTTCGCTTTGCGACAAGCGGACATGATGAATAGAATGTAACCCTCACTTAATAAAAAGTGTGTAGCAATTTTGCCTGGTTAACTCACATTTTTATACAATTCTACATGCTTCATCAAATAAACTATGTAGATTAACATATTATCCAATATTTTTTTGCAACATAGAGCACTAAACTATATTTCAAAAACAAATAAACATGATGCCGGCTTATTTATTATAAGCTTTTTATTATTTTTATTGAAAATATGGTTATTTTAATACTTTAAACCTACTTTTATACAAAAATAATGCAAGTTATGTAAATTTTGATGACAGAAATAGACTCAGCATACCCAAATTATCTAGACATGTAAATTTCAGCGCATTTGGAGAAAGTTTTAGGTTTTGTCCGGCATTTGTATGGAGCCCCGCCACTGTGCGCTGCTCTGCTAGTCGCACTCAACGACGTCAAGTGCACAGCATCCGGCTGTCGATGGCGGTGGCAGCGGTGGCTACTTGCGCACAACAAACCCGGATCCAGCAAACTACCGCTGGCTGGCTGCTGGGCTGGGGCATTCATTCGGGACGAGGTGTGCGCGATGCAGTGCGCTCTTTCAGGCACCACCACATTCCACATCGTCACAAAAAAGAGCGAATACTCAAAAACCCATACATGGCATGTGTTCCTATCGATTCTTTGAACACCCCACGCAGCAGCAGCAGTCGGGTTCAAGATTGATCACACCGTGCGCCCCCCGACCGCATGTAAGTTAAGTAAGCAGTACTAAACTAAGGGAACTCATTCCGGCTCACGTGCAAACGCGGATGGTTGGCTGGATTTTATGACAATGTCGTATAGTGGATGGTGGTACAGTAGTAGAAAGCATTTCGTTGATCACTAGCGATCTCTGAACTACACATCTCGGCATTGTTTCGGCAATAATATTTAATACAAGTTCCCGGTTATAAAGAATTCTCAGTCGATAGCGCTCTACGATTTAATACAAGTCTTCTTTGGGCATTTTGAGCAAAAAGTTGAGAAGCTTGTAAGTCTTGGAAGCTTGTTAGTGCTAATACTTTCGACCCGATTCTATTGTCCGTTACTGTAGTTAGAACTAGAACCGGTTGGATTGCGGGGCATACATTTGCGGAATTTAAGTGACTAATAATCGTCATCCGTATTGCCACGCCGTTGAACTCGAGTGCCCTCCGTTAGTTTCTGTTAGTTCCAGTACGATTGCTGTTCGGGGTAGGATCGTGTACCTACACTAGACAGTCAATAGAACGTTGGAGCTGAGATTATGCCCTACTGATTGACCACATTCCTAATCTGTCTTGTTACCTAATTCCCTGTAGGGCACAGTTATGTTCTACACAGGATTTGTCTGGGTGATCCGATTTGCCAGTGGAATTTAGTGCTGCATTACAGACGATTATGAGTCTCCGCAAGCTGAGCTCACAAGCTTACTCACTTGGTTTGGAACGAGTTACCCCCTGTAACTAATTTTAGAACGTTATTGTTCACAGGACCGGTAACCAGTAGAAACGGTCCCACCTAAAACCAGGACTGCATCGGATTCTTTATGATGTCGTATTCAGCTGATGACATGAACCAGTTTGCTAAGCTGGCAGTAGGAATCGGAAACCGGATTTGGGGCTCTGTGCAATGCTCGACATGGGACAACGCTGGCTGAGGTGAATGTGCTGGCACAGCTGAGAATTGCTGTTTTTGTGTTTTGGATCGTTGTTGTTTTGGAAATATTTAAATATTACTGGCAATATTCAATGGAGGAGCCTGGACAACGAAGTTGATAAATGTTCATTAGGATTTAGCATTGCATTCCAGAACGACTGGGAATATATTTTCTTTATCATTCTCTATACATTGTGGAACTTTCAGTAAGATAGAATCCATTTCCATCCAAAATCAATTTGGGTACTTTCATTTAGCTAACGTTACATAGTTTTGAACCTGCAAATTGCACATTGAGGATGGAAAGCTACACCCAGGCCACTTCCTTTTGATTCCCTGTGCAATGTTGACTGTTTTGGTCAGTAATGGAGTCAGTAATGGAGTAATGGTCATCTCATGCTCATGCTTTCATTTAGCTAACGTTACCTAAATCGAGTTTGATTTTGTCCAGAACAGTTGGAGTACTTAAAATATGGAAAAAAGTTGGTTTACGATAAATGAGAAACAGGTGGAGTGAGGGAAGTTTGGGACGTATTCAGAGATGAGAGATGAGGAGGGTTGTGATTATTAAAAGGTTCCCCAAAAACTTCTTGAGCATGAGTTATCAAATCTTCATGAATAACTTGTGTGTTTGAATGAAATTTATGCTTGCACACTGCACAGTTTTATGTAATTATGTGAAGCCAAGTGGTGAGTTCAACATTTGTTTAGAAATCTCCAAGAGCTCCGTTGAGTATAGGTCACCGGATTTACAAGCGTAATCAGTCTGGAGCTTTTATAATCCGTTGTTAAACTGCCTGAAACGCTTCAAAACGCCTCTGAAACCTCATATAGCTTATTTAAAAGCAGTGGCCCAAAAACTGTAATTTCCCTTAACCTCAAAATCTCCCAACACGCCTCTGAAACCGGGCTAAAACCCTGCGTAGCCATGCAGCAACGAACATCGATGACTCGCTGTAAGAAGTTCACCAAGGTAGTATGCTGGCGCTTTGTCAGCTTCCCTGCTATAAGATTTCGACTGCAGGGAACCGGTATGACCTATGTAGTCCACTTCTAGTATAGCAGCTGAACTAGTCATTCTCCGAGTCAACACGCCACCTCTGTACATGGATTGGCGGCATGCACAGTGCAGTGCGGTGCGAAAAAAAAGTCTGTGCTTCACACAACCTCATGTTCTTGTCTCCCGTCTTTGCCGAGAGACACAGAGTATGAGTGAGAGCTTTCGTAACTGTGCGAGAGACAAATCACAGCACTAGCTCTACGGTGCAGGAAGTAGTGCACCGTGCTTGGGATTGCGCTTGTCAACAAAGAGAAAAAAAAAACTTAATAAATTAATTTGAGAGTTTGTGTTTTTGGCAAAGTTGTTAGGCTTGCCAAAGACTTACAAGTGATGGGTCGTATGATTCGAAATTTCCCCAATCATGCGTAGTGTCAAGCAAAGTGCAAAGCACAGAGACAAGTACAAAGAGTGTACATACGACAGAGCGTGAGAGACAGGAGAGGCAAGATCGTCCGGAGTTTCAGTCACGCATTGTGCGAAAACGCAAGCGCACGAACAAAACGTGTTCCGTCGATTCCTCTAAACCAGCACAAACCGGACATTCGGAAGAACCCGTTAGAACGAAACGGTGTAGATACTGTCAACATGTGGGTCCACCTTTCCACGCACGCTGCCATTTGAGCATGGAGGCCTAGCTGGTAGTCCTGCGTATGCCTCTTCCCGAGCAGGAACGAATAACTGACGCATATCTGCAGCATACCAAAGTCAGGGATCATACCAAGACAAGGTATTGGTCGGTAGGATCAGTGTACCAGTTATGGCTATAGTACCTCAAATTCGCCATAGTTGATTTTCAACCTTTAAAGATGCAAATCAACATGAAAAAATTCGTGAACAACAGACCACGTTTCCAAAAGATGATTGCAATCATTTAAACTTCACAATTTGCTCAAATTATGATAGAAATAAATCATTTTCCTTAACTTTTCGGCCTCCTTGCACCCTATTTCGCCATAGTGCACCAGTTATGGCAAATCCCATAAGGAATGCATGTAAATAGTGCGAAGTGGAACCCAAATTAACAAATGTGTCCATAACTGGTAAAGGGTTCCTAACATTGGCACACGCCGTAATAAATACTAAAAGTAGTTTTGGCTCCGTTTTTATATTTTTCCTGTAAAGTATGAAAACTAATCAATCTTTTGACATATCGATGACATTCGTTGGTCTTCTTCTTATTTTTGTAGAAATAGTTTTCCTTAGGTAGTGCGATAACTGGTACAGGCTCCCTAATTCCGGTTTTGGAAATAGCCTGCTTTGGTATTGTGTAAATAGGTATTGATTCTTCGACAAAATATACTTCAATGACTTATTGGTTTGAGATTGAGGACACCTTGAGGTATGTATTATGCAATCACCATTTCCAATACACATACAATTGAATGGAAAAATCGTCGGTCATTATTGAGGTATAATTCATTATTCACGTGATATTCGTAGAGTACACACTAGCTATTAAAGCTATGTTCATTTAGAATCCGGAATGACAAAATCACGTATATCTTAGGGATGGAATAACAAACATAAAAGGTGAAGCCCTCAAAACAAAGTTTATTTATTGTACTTTCATGGAAAAATATCATTAAAATTATTTATTTTTATTTTTCACACATTTTCTCACTTTTTCAGTGTTGACCTCTCTAAAAATCTGCACAACGGTGGTAGCAACAACCCCTTCCGCACGTTTGTGCAACAATCAGGTCATCTATGCAGTGTCCTGAGTGCCTTGACTAGTCTGACCTGGATTCCGAAGAAAAATTGCCAGACTTTTTTTTATTGCGAAATGAGGGGCAATTCAGTGAATTGAGAAAACGCGAAATTTGAGTGTTTTTTTCGTTGATAAACACTACTCATCTGTGACGATACCACTGAACGTCTCCGGCTGTCATGGCAGCTCATCAAAATAGGTAAAACCTCTACATATCCCTTGTGTGCGTTTTTGAAAAGCAGCACGCGTTTCTTGAGGCTGTCATCCTTGTATGAATTGGTTCTCATCATCTTGTTGCGAAAAAACCATGCCCAGAGTTCGAACTTCTTGCCAAATCTTCAAATTCAAAGCAGATTTATCAATGAACCTAAGCTTTTTTCTTCCGAGGACACTTCCTTATGCCACGGTTAACAACATCTGTGCACATAACACATAATGGTTTTGACGATATTAACATTTTTCGCGACTGTCGTACCTGACCACGCTAAATTTTCAACGTGTTTGTGCAAGATTTGTTTCCTCCTCTTGTCTTCAATCTAAAATAGCTTTTCAGTCGTTGCAAGAAAATCGATGAAATTTTCACCATTTAAAGAGGATTAGTGTATGATCAGAGTGCTGCAAAAGAATAATGATTATGTTCATTGAGAGCGCCACTAGAAAATGTGACATGATTCCGGATTCTAAATGAACATAGCTTTATTTTAGGTATTTTACCTCTTATTCAGTGCTTCGTAATACCCCATTCAGGTTGTAAGTATTGAGTTTCTCATACCTGAGGTTGGTATTGTGCAGCTATTTTCTCCTGCTCGGGTTGTGCCGCGCATTTCGAAGCACTCTAAGTCCTCCCCGATAAGGATATCGTAAAGTACCATACCAGTGATGATACAGAGCGCATCGTGTGGCACAGTACAGTGCGCGCTCGAAACCCTCAGGCACATAGGCCTAAATATATGTCCTTTCCATCTTACCGCGGTAGCTGTCGGTATTTAGCGCCGTGCCCCAAGCTGGGCCGCCATACCTAAGTATGGACGAGGCGACACTGACCAAAAGTCTGCGCTTCCTGGCATACACTGCAGAGCTATTGGACATCATCCCCGGGACAGTGCTACTATAGCTGTGTGGGCTCTTTTGCAGGCGTAATCAACGTGGCTACCGAAGGTAAGCTTATCGTCGATCATCCCAGCCAACACAAAGTCTTATATGATGCTGCATAGGATGCTAAAGTGGAGGCCATATGCGTACATGCTTCCATTTACCCGCGTGTAAAGTGTACGTATATATCGCCTCCACTGTTGCATCCTATGCAATATCATATACGATCGTGTGTTTGCTGGAATCACCCCCAAGTGTTAGACTTCTAGCGCAACGTCGTCAGCGAAATCGAAGATTTCGACTCCCTCCGGGAACTTCATTCTCAACACCTCGTCGTACATGACATTCCATAAGTGGACCCTGGATGGAACCTTGTGGGTTATGTAAAAGCACTTCCGATTCACCTCTGTCGCATCGAATACTAGGATACCGGAAGTATCTTCTCAAAATCTTAATCAAGTACCCGAATATCCCTATACGCAGTAGCGTATCCCAAGTAACATTTCAAGTTTTATTCTGCTCTGTAACATATTTTCGTAATCATCTTCAAAAACTTTCAATAAAACTGATTTATGCCTCGAAACCTTGAATACCTCCTTAAAAGCATCTCCCGGCTAAATGGACTGCTCCCTTAGAGGTTTTGCCAACCGTATTAAGAGTAGCAATAAAATTGTTTTAAAACTGTGCTGAAAAATCGGTACTTGGGATCGGTAATAGCCATCCAACTGGAACTATTGAACGTCCTTACATCCAGAGTCACTACTGCACAGTAGCGAATACCCCTACTCTTACGCTGCTGCGACCGGAAAGATAGCATCTACGATCGACTTCCCTTTCCAGAAGCTGAACCAGCTGCTCGAGAGACCTTTTACACCCTCGGTGGTTTTTTCCCATTAGTGTTCCGTTTTTGTCACTATCCGATTTCATCAACATATTATTCCGTTTTTTGCCAATACTCAAAACTTCATCAACTTTTTCCCTCTCGAGTACTAGTTACTTATAGTTATTTAACGTCAATCTTGTGATGATGTGATTTATTTTTAATTTTTCCAAAAATACAATCTAGGATTCAATCAGTAACTCCTGCTAGGGTTTCCACCTTGTTTGCATTCTGTAGATATCTCCCTATTCCTTAGTGGGTTTCTTCTGAGAATTGCTTCAAAAAATGAGAATTACGTCTGTTAGGAATGGATTCTTTTGGGGAACAGTAGTTCAGTCTTGGATCTAGGGGTTTCTCGAAAGAAAATAAAGAAAAGAATACCCCAATCCTGAAGATTAACCACAAGGAACTCTACGACGATTTCTTGAAAGACCTTCTGCAGGGCTCCTCGCAGGAACGTACGAAGAAGGATTTCCACTCCTGGACCTCTTGGATGATTTTCGAGAGAAACTTCCACAGGATTCCCAGAATTAACTCCTGGAAGATTTGTAGAAAGACTTCCAGGAAAGCTCATAAAAGGAACTTCTGGAGGATTTACACAAACAACTCTTGAAGGATTCCCAAAAGTCAGTACTTTTTTAGAAAATCTAGAAATCCTAGAAAAAAAAACTCCTGAAGGATTCCCAGAAGAAACTCTTCAGAAGGATAAATTCTAAAGACGAATGAAGATTGGAAGTATTTAAAATTCCGGAAAAAAGCTCGTGCAGGAATCCTGTAAAGATCACGCGAAGATTTTTTTAGATGAGTCCCAGAAAGATCTCCCAATTAAATTCTAGAAACACAATCCTAGAAGAAATCTCAGAAAGAATTCTGAGGAACCCTGGAAGGAACTCTTAAAGAGTTCCTGGAGGGATTTCAGAAAATAATCTGCGAAGAATTTCCGGAGGATATTCTGAAGAATCGGAAGAACTCCAGTACGATTTCGGATGGAAAGTCTAGGCTAATCTCTGAAGAAACTCTTGGATAAATTTCAAGAGGATTTCTTGGTTAAAATCCAGAATGGTTTTCTCAGTGACTTCCGGTTTTTGGCTAAATTCCTGAAGCAATTGTTGCACACCTCATAAAGAAAGCATGAAGAGTTGAACAATAGGCTAGTTTTTGGCCATGCAAAATTGGCGATTTACTCTTTCTGTCTATTTTCCTTGATCGTAAGGAATGCTTTCTGAGATACCTACAAGAATTTTACTGAAACTTTTCAGTTATTCCTATAGAGGTTTATACTTCTGAGATAATAATGATCTCAGAAAATGTCTTCTCCAGGGATTCTTCCAGAAATTCCTGCTCGAATTGCATCTGAACCAAGAAACGTTTGCAGAATTGTGAGGACTTTTTTCTTTTTTTTCCTTTCCTTCCTTTCCTTCAGAAATTTCTCTTAAAAATTCTTCAGGTATTTTTTCAGATATTCCTGCAGAATTTTTGTCACAAGTTTTCTTGAAAATTGCACAAATAAACTGGAAGAACTTTTGAACGAATTCTTAAAGATGTTTTAAAGAAAACTCTGGAGGTTTGTCTGAAGGAATCTCAGAAAAACTCGTACTTTACACTTAGCTTTGAAGCTTCCTGAATTCCTTAATCCTCGAGTTATCGCGCTGTTGTGTTTTGTACAACACGATGGAAGAAAAAAATCTTGCGTGTTGTACTAGGCATTAGCGTGGTCCTGAGGGTGGTGGCGAACCGTCCGAGTTATTGAAGGTTAAAATGTTCACGAGGGATTCCTGGACAAAAACTCCTGATGCAATTTCTGACGTTATCTTTGGAGGAGTTCCAAGATGAATGCCTGCCCAAGTAACATTTTTAACACGGAATTCAAAACCTCAACAAGACTTATTGATCATCAAAATATTACTTTGATGAGAGAATACCTGAAGAAATTCCTTAAGGACAAACGTCGTGAAATCCCGCTTCAACGGTGCATCAGAACTTAAGACGCACAAATCTAAAGAAGCAAGCTTTAAACAACAGTGCATTTTATTATTTTGTTCTTGCTCACTTGTTATAAGCTTGAAATAAGAAGCTCAGGTGTGCTGGTTTTGAGTACGAAGAGATTTGTGCGCTCGAAATCGTGAGCATGATTTTGCATGATTTTGCATGATTTTGCCAATTCCTTTATAGATTCTGGAGTAATTTCGGCAGGGATTGCTGAGACAATATTTGCAAAAACTTCTGAAGCATTGAGATTTTTTATAGGAAGTTCTAAATAAATGGAAGAGAGAATCCCTGTTAATGGAATAATTATTGAAAGAAATCCCCAGAGGAACATCTGAAAAAAAATCTGAAAGAATGTCCGAATCTCCGGTGGGTTTGATAATTTCATATTCCTACACAAATCTTGAGTCTGATGATGATTGGTTTTAGTTATACTTTTGCAGAAAAAAACTGGCACTAGGGTGCCTGTACCAGTTATCGCACTACCTAAGGAAAACTATTTCTACAAGAATAAGAAGAAGACCGACGAATGCCCAAGTAACACACATGTTATAATAGAGTTACGACAGCGCAAGTTTTGGTTGTATAGAAGTTTATTTTACGTAATTCTAACATTGTGTTGAAATAACGTGAAATAAACTTCTATACAACCAAAATTTGCACTGTCGTAGCTTTTATATAACATGTGTGTTGCTTGGGTGTCGTCGATATGTCAAATGATAGATTTGTTTTCATACTTTACAGGAAAAATGTAGAAACGACGCCAAAACTACTTTTAGTATTTATTGCGGCGTGTGCCAATGATAGGAACCCTGTATCAGTTATGGACACATTTTGTAATTTCGGTTCTACTTCGCACTATTTACATGCATTCCTTATAAGCCATAACTGGTTCACTATGGCGAAATAGGGTGCAAGGAAGCCAAAATTTTAAGGAAAATGATTTATTTCTATCATAATTTGAGAAAATTGTGAAGTTTGAATGAGTGCAATCATCTTTAGTGAACGTGATCTGTTGTTCACATATTTTTTCTTGTTCATTTGTATCGTTAAAGGTTGAAAATCAACTATGGCGAATTTGAGGTACTATAGCCATAACTGGTACACTGAGCCTAATTACGAATTTAGATCAATATTTCAATGAAAAAAATAAATTCAGCAATCTTGTACCGACTTTTCGAACCCTCTAAGAAGAATACCCTCGTCAAATGAGTGTAATCAGTTGTTGTACCATTTAACTTCGCCCTCGTTTGCTTTCCTTTGACAGATACGCATTTTTCGACTACCACTTGTAATCTTCCTCAGTGTCAGTTATCCACTTAAAAAATTTAATTTATTTTCCGTACAAAATACAATAAATAACCTTCAATTGCTACTAACAAATTTATTCTAAGTGAAACTGTTTTTGATCTGCAGCCGGTTGTAAGTGTACCGATTCTTAACCCTCTAATACCCAAATTTTTGATTTTGATCTAAATATAATTTTTCGTCATCAAAAATCGATTTAAACATGTTTTGGAAGATGATTCTTTTTAATTCTCGATTTCGTGAATTTCAGTTTTTGATTTTTCTAATTTTTATTTTTGAACATCCCCACACTTTTATATTTTTCCTGAAAGCCAATTTGGGGAACGGATTTTTTGAGATGAAAACATTTTGAGATTTTATGATTAATGTTGAAATATTATTATTTTAAAAAAAAATCATAGAAAATTTTATTTTCCGTGTAATTCAAAGGAAAATAATTTTAGAGTGTATTCGATTCGCTTAAACTATTAAACAAGGATAGAATGATTTGGGAAAAAATTAAAATATGTTAATTGTAGCGTTTAAATACAAAATAAACAATGACTTCTAAAAGGTGACTAAAACATAAATTTTTCAATGATTTTTTAAAAATGTAAACACGCTTTAAATTACACCAAAAACCATTTTGAGATATACAGAACAGTCCTAAATATCAGCCAAAAATATAAAAAAAAAGATTTTCCACGAAACAAAAATTACAAAAATGCTCAAACTATACCCCGTCTAAAGGCGGGATTGGGTATTAGAGGGTTAAGGCGAAACTGGAAGCATTTTCTCATTTTTTCGGTTTTCGATTTTTTATTAAATAACGAAGCAATATTTTCCAAATCGGTTTTCGTGCACATGTAGAGTATGGATCAAGGTATCTTCTGTTTTTTTTTTTTTTTTTTGAGGTGGAAAATGTTTTCCATTCCTGCAGAAACCATTTTTTTGTGAAGTTTTGTTCAAAAATGGTTTTTGCAAAAACGAAAAACATTTTCCACCACAAACAAATTTAGAAGATACCTTGATCCATACTCTACATGTGCACGAAAACCGATTTTGAAAATATTGTTTCGTTATTTAATGAAAAAACCAAAAACCAAAAAGTGAGGAAATGCTTCCAGTTTCGCCTTAAGTGCGCAGGCTTTATTGATCTTTTAATATTTCCAATTTTGCAAAACAAAGTACGGCTCGGCTCTATACTGATGCGGATGAGCAATAAGGATCATATGTTTATTTGATATCAGTAAACAGGTGGTGATCAATCGCTTGATAAAAACCTCTTTGCTGTCCGCTTCCTGACAAAGAGCTTTTCAAGTGGCCTTAGTTGTAAAGGGTGTGGGACATACGCTTGTACGCAGAGTTCATAGCAGCGTACAGAATGAGTATTTAGTTCCATGGTTCCATCCAATGTTTTACGATCAACAGATGTATGAATTTTCAAGGTCGTGTTTCTCCTTGGCACCAACAAACCATTAAAAAAAAGATAACAAAGATCTTAAAGCAAGAACCCAATTTGTCCCTGCTAATTTAATGCATGCTTATTAAAACCGCTGAATTCCACATAAACCACGGTCCAAGATTAGGATCTGAAACGGAAAAATACTAGAAGAGCAAAACAGTCTCACGCGCGTGCACCACCTTTGCCTTATTGTGCTAGTAGTAGAGGATCTCAGAAGAATTTTATCGCTCGGCTGCGATCATGGCCCACCACAATAGGATGCAGCTCTATGCTGCTTATGATGCCCGTCAACTGGCACTACCCCCGTCGCTGTGCTCTGTAGTGGCATGAGAACTCAGAATATTGGGCAACACGTTACATTCATTTAACTTGTGATGAACATTTCCAGCTATGCCCAAAAAGTTTGTCTGTTGGATAGGCTTTCGAAATGATAGCGGCAAAACCCCGACTAACAAATGTAAGCACCTACACACAAGCGACGACAACCATTAGCACTTGAAACTACTCGGCTGCAGTCAGTGCGCCACATTTGCGGTTCCATTCACAATTACGGTTTGTTTTTGTTTTACCTTCCGAATGACAAAATGTTGAGTCGGTTGGCACTTAGTCGGCAGCGCACTCACTGACTGCAATGAGCAATCACCCCGGCGGCGACGGCGGAGGCGGCGGTGGCTATAACCAGAACGATCGAAGCTCGCCGCATTGTTTATGGCGTGAATTTGCGAAATGTCTTT
The DNA here is from genome assembly GCF_035046485.1 of Aedes albopictus. NCBI lineage: Eukaryota > Metazoa > Arthropoda > Insecta > Diptera > Culicidae > Aedes > Aedes albopictus. The sequence goes on from NC_085137.1 coordinate 426,877,262, forward strand.
TAGGTACGAACCCTAGCAGTTGATTCAGTTTTGTGAGGTTGGGCTAAATGGCCATATCTCGGTGATTTATTGCTGAAGAGAGTTGAACAGCATCAAAAAAACGAGTTTTGTTAGTTCCTGCATAATCTTAGAAGAGAAGCGATCTTAGCACACCTGACCCAAGCAACCAAAAGTTCGGATAAAATAGCATGTTTGGGCTTAATCAGCTATTCGAAGGAAGACGAATAGCATTCTATTCAGCTCACTTTTTAAGTAATTAACCGAACGCTATTCAGCTTAAAAATAAGCTTCGAAAATATGAAAAAAATACGCTTAGTCCTCAAAAGTAATTTATTATTATGAGACATTAGTACATGTGCAATCCAAATTGACTATTACCTTGAAATAATTTTTAATGTTTTTTACTTACTGAGAATTGAACTCGGGTTCTCCTCGTTGAAAGCCGGCACCTAACCACTACTCCATGTATGTGTTGTTATGCACTGCCGGATTTTACTCAATGTGCTGATATCATTTAGTAGAGCTCAATCAGGTTCGCGTGTGAACTTTCTCTGAACCTCAAGCCGAAGGTTCGAAAGAAGTTTACGTGGAACTTATTGTGAACTTACATAGTTTGACATTTTCAGTTTGTTTTGGGTCGTAATTGAAACAAATGCAAAGCAATAAATTAGTGCCAGTGCCAATCATTCAGAAAAGTTTATAAGTTTTCAGTGATAACGATCGCGTCGATTACCGGCACGCTGGTGCGACAAGTGAGACGGGGTTGAACATCCAGCAAAGCTGGAAGGCTTTTATCCGCAGCCGAAAAAACTCCGGCGGAATCCTGGGCAGAACAGTTTTCCGCTGCGGGGGCAGCCTTTGAGCCACACAATACGGGTGCTTTGGGTTGATTACAAGTAAGTATGTTGAAATATTATAGTGAAGCAAAGTGTACTTGTGAAATTAACACAAGCTGTGGCTGCTGCGCTCGATTTCCGAGTGATTTAATTGAATGAGAACTTCTCCCCGGCCCCGCTGTCGCCGAAGTTCAAATGAAGTTCATTTTTGGTACGGTTAATATTTAACCGAACTTTAAGTAGTAAGTTCAAAACAAGTCCGAAACAAGTTCGGAACGGAACATTTCAAGTTGTTGTAATATGTCCAAATGAACTATATTTGAGTTTTAAAGGCACGAAAAAGTTCAACATGAGTTCGGTTAATATTTGATTGAACTCGGTTTTAAAGTTCAACATAAGTTCTTTCTGAACCTTTTTTCGACTTTAATGTCGTTTTGAAGAGATGTCAAAAGCTTGTACATGTACTTCCAAGTTCATAACTAATATATAAGGAACTTTTTGGAAATTTAAGTTCAACGAAACTTGAATTGAACCAAACTTCAACTTCTGAGTTCGTTCTTCAAGTGGTATCCGAACTTTTGGTTGCTTGGGGAATTTTGATTGCCTTCAATAAATGAAAAAAAAAGTCTAATAGCCCATAATGATACGCAATTTCAGTGAAAGTCAACCATACACCTCAAACAATAAACATGTGCGAAAAATTTATGAGTACCCATGAAAATCAATAACTTCATAGACACTTTGTTGAAATTTTCCCACACAATTCAGCGGTCGGTGGTGCGTCCGATCAACATCCATCGATTATTATTAGGTAGGTATATTGCAATGATCGGTTTCGTCCACAAGCACGTGCCTATTTAACAACCAATCTCGTTGATGATCATCTGCACCAACCAACAACGACCGGTTGCTTGCTTGTGAAGTTGTGGGCTCTACGTCAATGATACCTAATGTGCCTCTAGGTTTGCTTTGGCTGAGAATGGATGAATGAATGTGTGTTGTTTAGTTTACGAAGTTGGAAAGAAGAAAGCGAAACTTACCTACCACGAGCCAACAGTCAGTAATTTTGTTGCTTATATAGGGGAGAGTGGTCAACCGTAAGGCATGGAAGGATGCCGAAAGTGTCAATATCTTTTTAATGGTTATTAGTAAATATATTTTTGCCTTTCTCGTACACCAAGGTGTACCGAAAGGCTATATGTTCACTTCAAAAATGAAATCTTGATAGAACCCCCGGAGGGCCAAGTCTTATATACCAATCGACATAGCTTGACGAGTTGAGATGATGTCTGTGTGTATGTATGTGTGTGTATGTATGTATGTGTTTGTGTGTATGTGTGTATGTGTACAAAAATGTCACCTAACTATTGGATAGTAAATATCATTCGATTTCAACGCTTTTGGTTTCAATCGACGCGGAATATTGACCCATTGTTACCCTTCTTACACCCATAACAAGGGTATAAATATCGCTCGAAAAACCGACTTTCGATCCGAGGCCCGGAGGGCCGAGTCTCATATACCAATGAACTCAGCTCGACGAACTGAGCAAATGTCTGTATGTGTGTGTGTATGTGTGTATGTGTGTGTGTATGTGCGTTACAAAAAAAAGTCACGCACGTTTCTCAGCCGTCTGTCAACCGATTTGAGTTCTCTTGGAAGCAAATGAAAGCTACTACATCCTAGTAGAACGCTATTGAATTTTTTTTCGATTGGACGTTTTGTTACCGAGATATCTCTCGAAGAGTACTTATGAGTCATACTTCTAAACTTTTTAAGATTTTTGACCAAGTGTATCATAATAAATATTTCGACCGTTTGTCAATCGATTTGGGTTCTCTTGGCACCAAATGAAAGCTACAGCATCCTAGTAGATCGCCCAGAAATTTTATTTCGATTGGACATTTGGTTACAGAGATATCTTTCGAAGAGTACTTCGGATTTATACAACTAAACCTTTTGAGATTGTTGACCAAAAGTATCATAATAAATACCTTAGCCGTCTGTCAACCGATTTCGGTTATCCTGGCACCAAATAAAAGCTACAACATTCTAGTAGGACCCTATACAATTTCATTAGGATTGGACATTTGGTTACCGAGATATCTTTCAAAGAGTACTTGGGAGTAATACAGGTTAACTTTTTGAGAGATTTTTGACCAAGGGTACCATAATAAATATCTCAGCCGTCTGTCAACCGATTTGGGTTCTCTAAGCACCAAATGAAAGCTACAATATGCTTGTATAAGGCCCTGAAATTTTATTTCGATTCGACATTTGATTACTGAGATATCTTACGAAGAGTATTTTAATAAATTCTTTTTTTTATTATATTCACTTGTTATCTTGCATTTGTTTTTGACCAGTCTATGGGAAATTATTTTTCAATAAATGATGCTGACCTCATACAAAGTGTATACTAGCAGGTTATTGTTTTCAACAAAATTATAAATAACAAATTACAAATACACAGGAATTTTATGGAAACTAACAATATGTTAAATGAAAGCTTTGAAGAACCAGACAGCCAAAATAACTAGCTAATGCCAAAACTGATTAACTTAGTAGATATATAATTTTTGTCGTTTTTACACCATAACCATGAATACCAAGTACTTCTGAGCTAATTTAATTGACTGATTTAGACAAAGTGTATCTCGCTGATTTTCTTACCCATTTGTTAATCGATTCAAGATCTTTTAGCAGTTAATAAAAGATACAAAATTCCAGAATATGTAAGCTATTTTTTAAAAATTCCATACAAGACTCTAGGAAGTGTCTGGCATTTCTGGTAGTTTAGTCCATGGTCCATGATGCTATTTTGGAAACCAATCCACTAGATGCCAAATCCACAATATTTTCTAGAACTTTTGGTCAATTTCACAAAACAAATACATATGTTAACTACAAATAAGACAACAATAATTTTAATAAGTGTAAGAAGGGTTCTGTTCACCATAGGTGGATTAAATCGGGTTTTTCCTATTGAAAATGGTTTGAATCGGTCCAGCCGTTCCGGAGTTATGTCCATTTAGGTGTTCCGGACCGGTACCCCAGGAAGGGGCCAGATATGAAATTGTAACATACCTATACATGCGACCCATCAAACCACGGCATTTTCGATTATCTGATGAACGGTAAGCAATAAAAGAGTCCCAGATTATACCTGAACCGGTAGTGTTCCGGAACCGGTTCCGGGTGTCCCGCCGGAAGTGGCCAAATATAAAAGTGAACCAAACCCATGCATGCGACACATCAAATCGCAGCTTGTTGTATGAACTACTGATGAACGGTAGACAGGAAAATGGTCTCGGACCATATCTAAACTGGTAACATACCGGAACCGGTTCCGGGTGTACCGCTGGAAGTGGCAAAATATAGAAGTGAAACAAACCCATGCATGCGACACATCAAATCACCGCTTTATCTGTAAACTGATTAATGATTAACAGGACAATAGTCTCAGACCATATCTGATCCGGTAGTGCTCCGGAACAGGTTCCGGGTATCACACCGGAAGTGGCCATACATAAAAGTGAACTAAGCCCATGCATGCGACACATCAAATCGCAGCTTTTTCTATAACCTGATGAACGGTAAATAGGAAAACAGTCGCAGACTATATCTGAACCGGAAGTGCCGCCGAACCAGTTCCGGGTGTCCCGCCGGAGGTGGCCAAATATAAAAGTGAAACAAACCCATGCATGCGACACATCAAATCACCGCTTTTTTTTCTGTAACCTGTTGAATAGTAAGCAGGAAAATAGTCTCAAATCATATCTGACCCGGTAGCATCCCGGAACCGGTTCCTGGTGTCCCGCCGGAAGTAGCTTAATTCATACATGCGACTCATCAAATCGAGGCCTTTTCGATAACTTGTACGATCAGCAAGAAAATAAGCTAAGCCCACATTAGAAACTACTGATAGTGTTCCGGAATCGGTTTGAGGTGTCTCGCTGAAAGTGGCCGAATGTAAAAGAGAACCAAAAAATATTCGCGACACATCAAATGGCTTTTAAGGTATCCTGATGAACGGTTACCAAGAAAAAATATCTCAGATCATGCTTGGGAAAACTAGAAGTGTCTCGGAATCGGTTCCCGGTGTCCCTCCGGATGTGGTCGAATATGAAACTCCATGAATGCGCTTCATTAAATCGCAGTTTTTCGATAAGCCGATGAACGGTTTTCACGAAAATCAGCTCAGATTACGTTAGAGACCACCGGTAGTGTTCCACAACCGGTTTCAGGTGTCCCGCCGGAATTGGTCAAATGTAAAAATGAACCATGTAAATTTTCCGGAGCCGGTTAGGGATGTCCCACTGGAAGTGGACATATATAAAAGTGAATCAAACCCATGCTTGCGGTACATCAAATCGCTTTTTGTCAGTAACCTGATGCATGGATAATAAGAAAATAGGCACATTCCACAGAAGCTACTACCGGTAGTGTTTTTAGTTCTGGATAACCTGATTAACAGACCACATTCAAATATACCGGTAGGGTTCCGGAATTCCGGGGGCATCGGAATTACGAAAGTGAACTAAATCAATGAAACCGATGGATATGTGTAAGAGAACCAAAAACCTAAAAAAACCCGATTTAATCCACCTATGGTGAACAGAACCCTTCTTACACTTATTAAAATTATTGTTGTCTTATTTGTAGTTAACATATTTGTTTTGTGGAATTGACCAAAAGTTCTAGAAAATATTGTGGATTTGGCATCTAGTGGATTGGTTTCCAAAATAGCATCATGGACCATGGACTAAACTACCAGAAATGCCAGACACTTCCTAGAGTCTTGTATGGAATGTTTAAAAAATAGCTTACATATTCTGGAATTTTGTATCTTTTATTAACTGCTAAAAGATCTTGAATCGATTAACAAATGGGTAAGAAAATCAGCGAGATACACTTTGTCTAAATCAGTCAATTAAATTAGCTCAGAAGTACTTGGTATTCATGGTTATGGTGTAAAAACGACAAAAATTATATATCTACTAAGTTAATCAGTTTTGGCATTAGCTAGTTATTTTGGCTGTCTGGTTCTTCAAAGCTTTCATTTAACATATTGTTAGTTTCCATAAAATTCCTGTGTATTTGTAATTTGTTATTTATAATTTTGTTGAAAACAATAACCTGCTAGTATACACTTTGTATGAGGTCAGCATCATTTATTGAAAAATAATTTCCCATAGACTGGTCAAAAACAAATGCAAGATAACAAGTGAATATAATAAAAAAAAGAATTTATTGAAATACTCTTCGTAAGATATCTCAGTAATCAAATGTCGAATCGAAATAAAATTTCAGGGCCTTATACAAGCATATTGTAGCTTTCATTTGGTGCTTAGAGAACCCAAATCGGTTGACAGACGGCTGAGATATTTATTATGGTACCCTTGGTCAAAAATCTCTCAAAAAGTTAACCTGTATTACTCCCAAGTACTCTTTGAAAGATATCTCGGTAACCAAATGTCCAATCCTAATGAAATTGTATAGGGTCCTACTAGAATGTTGTAGCTTTTATTTGGTGCCAGGATAACCGAAATCGGTTGACAGACGGCTAAGGTATTTATTATGATACTTTTGGTCAACAATCTCAAAAGGTTTAGTTGTATAAATCCGAAGTACTCTTCGAAAGATATCTCTGTAACCAAATGTCCAATCGAAATAAAATTTCTGGGCGATCTACTAGGATGCTGTAGCTTTCATTTGGTGCCAAGAGAACCCAAATCGATTGACAAACGGTCGAAATATTTATTATGATACACTTGGTCAAAAATCTTAAAAAGTTTAGAAGTATGACTCATAAGTACTCTTCGAGAGATATCTCGGTAACAAAACGTCCAATCGAAAAAAAAATTCAATAGCGTTCTACTAGGATGTAGTAGCTTTCATTTGCTTCCAAGAGAACTCAAATCGGTTGACAGACGGCTGAGAAACGTGCGTGACTTTTTTTTGTAACGCACATACACACACACACACATACACACATACACACACACACACACACACATACAGACATTTGCTCAGTTCGTCGAGCTGAGTTCATTGGTATATGAGACTCGGCCCTCCGGGCCTCGGATCGAAAGTCGGTTTTTCGAGCGATATTTATACCCTTCTTATGGGTGTAAGAAGGGTAAAAACTAAAGCGATCTCATCATATCACACCATTTTAGATTCCTGAGACGTAAATTTACAGTAGGTCAACGTTGTATGGAAAAATTAAAATTAAGCGCATCAGCCCCGAACATTCTTTTAAATCTTTATTTGCGTCTAAAATTACTTCGCAAAATTTTGATGCGACTGGAGGGCGAGTACAGTTCCACATCGCTGTTATGAGCATTTCCTCCATCTCGTCCGTTACCCAGGCACAGAGATTTGGGGCTGATCACTGACTGTAAGGCAAGATTGATTGCGCCGACGGAAAGATCATGAGTACATATTCGACGAGAAAGGCACTATCACCACTAGGTGGATAAATCTGGATGTTTAATTATAGGAATCCTTTTCGGCCCAGAATCTTTTCGAAATAGAAATACTTGGCATTCTTTACAAACACCGTACAAAGATCAACCTGTAATCAGAAGGCCGGCTCCAGAGGCACGTTATTCTCCATTTGGGACATTTGTGCCATCAACCTGTACTCGAACACCTGAAAATGTTATTTCTATTCACTCAAAGTGCAAATTTTGCACACCTGAGCTGTGGATTTTTTCTCAATTTATCCAATAATTTATCCATCTTTACATATGTAAGTTGAGATATTTGAATATCAGTCAATAACTGTGAAAGCAGGCTCTGTCTCAGTTTGGATATAATACCAGCAAGAAAAATAAGAAGTATATTGTAGGTTACTGATGGGTTCAAGGATTGGCTTCAGGGATTTATCTTTGTAATACATCCAGAGAATCCTGCAGGGATTCGTCCCAGGATTTCTCCTGATATTTTGTCTCAGGATTCTTAATTGGATCCGTTAAAGTATTTACCTAGGCATTCCTCCGGCAATTCTTCCCGGGATTCTTTCAGGGTTTCCTCCCGAGATTGTTGCAAGTATTTCTCCCAAGATTCCATAAGGGACTCATACAGGATTTTGGCAAGGATTTCTCCACAATTTTTTTTTTCTAAAAATCTAGACATTCTTTAAGGTCGATATGACGAAGCCACATTTCAAATTTTCAGGAGCACAAATCTAAAAAACCGAATGTCAGTTTCCACTGAAAAGTTGATCGATTGGTCCCTACCAGCGGGTAATAAATCGATCAACTTTTCAGCGCAAACTGACATTCGGTTCATAAGATTTGTGCTCTTGAAAATTCAATGTATGGCTTTGCCATGTCTTCACCTTAATTGAATCCACCCGAGAACCCCTTAGGGATTTCCCCCGTGATTGCTTCTATTTCTCCAGGTTTTTTCCTGGATTTTTGTCATTTATTTTTACCACGTTTCTCTAAAGAATTCCTCACAGGACTCATATAGAGATTCTTTTTAGGATTCTTCCGGGGATTCTTGCAGAGATTTATCCCTCGATTTCTGTCGTCTTTTTTTAAGAAAAATGTCACGGGCACGTTCAATACTTCCCGTGAGCTACTTGATTTTTTAAGGACTAGACAACAGCCCAGCATGCAATGTCCAATGGCACAGCCTATGACTTTTTCTGACAGTTGCGGCGGGGAGCGAATGCGAGCTCCTAAGTACGATGCAACTAAATGCTTGATTACACTAGCCGCACGACCACGAAACCACAAATTGTTGATTTCTCTCTTTTTGGATTATTTCAGAGATTTCTTCCGGGACTCCTTGCAGCATTCTTTCAGATATTCATCCCTAGAATCATTTAGGAATTCCTACTGGATTTTTTCAGAGATTCCTTCACAGATTTCTTCTGAGGTTCCTTCATTAGTTTCTCATTTGATTCCTTTAGTGATTTCTCCCGGGATTTCGTTAGAATTTTTCCCTGATTTCCTGAAGATTTGGATTTTCTCCTGGATTTCTTCATTGATTGCTCCCTAGATCCTTTAATAAATTTCTTTGTGATTTTTTTCGGGATTTCTTCAGCAGTTCTTTCCGGGACTCATTTCTGGATTCACTTATTGATCCTTCTCGAAGTTTCTTTAGGGGTTTTCTAAATATGTCACCAAGGATTACCCAACTCACATTAATTGTGAATGTAAACGTCAACAAAGCGTCCTCAATACGGCTTGATGCAGAGTTACTGTGTTGTACATATGGACGGAAGCTTCTATGCAAGCCTTATACCAATAAATCTGGCGAACTTAATCGACTTGTACATGCTGTGCGAGCAGCTTCTATGCCACCAAGTCATAGCTCTTTTCTCGACTCCTATGCAACCACTAACTGAATAACATCTTGAGAAAGCGCTTTTTCAGCCTTTTCACAGTTGTTAAATAATAGTTATACGGTATCCCCAAATTAATCGATTAAATATAATTAGGTTATGGATACCGTGACGCAATACATGTGGAACTGGAATTATCGCTTTTAAAATTGAATAATTAAAGTACTTTCCACTATTTGGAATCGAACTCCGGATCTCCGTATCCACTGGTCCCGATGATGTCCTCGCTGCCACACTGCTATATATAAATAGCACAGAAAATAGCCCGTTTTGTTTTACTCCAGACAAGGCTTCATAAATGTGCTACAAGAAACCTTACCCAACTTCATCTTGCTGCAAAAGCTTGTGAAACGTCAAACGCAATAATGTTTACATTGAACAAGCTATGTGGTTGCGCCAGCAGGTTCTTCATCACAGCTTCTAGCTGAAAGAGTGTTCTTTAAACAGCTACAAAGCGCTGCTGTTGTGTGTATTTGGCAACATTACAAAACGTACTGTATAAAAGCAGCTGTTGTATTGGCTGGGACTCTTACTCGATTTGCACATTTTCCGGCAAATCTTCCGGCATTGAAATAAAGTGTAATAAAAGCAACCCAAATAATTCCACAGCACAGAGATGGATAGCTGTAAAGAATATGTGTTGTAGCTATATATCCCGCTTAAAGTTTGTTTTGACAATAATGATTACATTTGACAAGCCGTGTTGGTATGCCAACAGTTTCTTTATTACAGCTTCTAGCTGTAATGAAATCGCATAACGGCCTTCAAAGCGCTGCTGGTTTTGGGATTTGTCAGTATAACGAATTGACTGTGTAGTAGCAGCTGTTTTGTTAGTGGGGACTCCTATTCGATTTGCTCAAGTTTTCACATCTTCCGGGAAATCTTCCGGAGTTGGAATAAAGTGGAGTAAAGGCAACCCCAGTGACAAGCGATGGATTTCTGAAAACCGAGTTTGGTAGCTGTATGGTGCTTGTTTTGCAGTCGTGTATTAGCTTATGATTTATATTTGACTAGCTTCTTTTTATTCAGCGTTGACCGCTTTTATTCGATGGTTACACAACAGAAAACAAATGACTGAAGCTTATAGCGCTGAAAATGTTAGTTGGGTACTCCATGATTATTCAGTCAAGGATTTTTCCAAGAATTGTTGTATGCCATTCCTTCCGCGATCCCGCCATCGATTCCTCTCATGATTTTTTTACAGGTTTCCCTTAGAGATTTCTCTTGAGATTTGTTCAGAAATTCTTCCAACGATTTTTCCCGGGATTCCTTTAGAAATTTCTTCAGAAATTCCTTCTGAGATTACTTCATTGATATCTGCCGGAATATCTGGCATTATTTCATGTTTTCCTCTCAAAATTTATCTTAGGACCTATGGGAGTCCTGGATTCTGGGAATTTCTTTAAAAATTCTTAATCAATTCTTCCCGGGTTTATCCCAGCATTCTAATATTCCATCTGGGACTTTCTCCAGGTTTCTTCTTTAGTGCGTCCTCCAGGGATTTTTCCGGGGATTCCCATATTTTTTTTCTTGGAATTTCTCCGGGTATTACTTCAGGGATTCCTCCAGGATTCTTTCGTACATTTCTCCCGAGATTCTTTCGGGGATTCCTCAAGGATATTAGAAAGGACCCAGCCAGCAATTTGGTTGCTATATCAAAGTTGCAACTGAAATAGTCACACATATATAGAACCAAAGAAATCGTATTCAATGCACGAAACAGGCATATGCATACTAAAGTGGAGGTCATATCGAAACATATATACGATTACTGCGATTCCATCCAACATGATTTACGATTTCTCGAAAAATTTCTACGATTTCGCTGATTTTATCCGTCTAAATATACGATTATGCATGATCTTATTACGATTGAGAGTACCAATATACGACTCAAGATTTTCAAATAAAAAAAAAACAATTGGTGTTCAGTGGGAATCGAACTCAGGTCCTTTGATTGAGAACTGCGCGTTATCTCTATTGGCTATATTGCCAAGTTGAAAATAGCGAGTTCAAAGTGGATGGCATGTAACGAATAAAAATTAACATGATACGGTGCGAGACTTGTGGTGAGAGCGTTGTTGTTGTGCATTGAGTGGCACCAAAAGTGGTGCCGTGCAAGAGGCCCGGAATTCACATCGTTGTTGGAGTCTATACATCACTTATTGTAAGTCATCTGTTGTATATAAATAGTATGAAAACCTATATATTTAGTTGAAATTATTGCTACCATGGTTGGAATGTGTCAACAACAACAAAAATGCAAATTTGTTATGAATACCATTTTTTCTTTTTCTCCATCATACAAATATGTAAACAAAACCATTTACGATTTCCGAGATTAAGATTCGACTATTAAGAGTACAGTAACAATCATATGCGACTGTAAAAATGAATATACGATTTCTACGGTTTCATTCACTTCGTATACGACGCAAGTGTGACGCAAACGATCAATATACAACATTGTTATAGTTGTATACGATTTCACCGATTTTCATCATACCTTTAGGTAGCAAGCTCGATTAAGCAGATTCATATACGATGTGAAGCGACGATTTCCATGATTCACAGAAATCATATATACGATGCTAGCGAACTTGCAGCTTGACACTAAGAATGTATGTTTTTTTCACGATTCTATCCGACTCTGTGCGATCCTACCGATAGAATCTCGCACCTTTTATGATCGGAGACGACTATATGAAACAAAATCGCAATTGAAATTGAAATTGGCAGGAAATGCGATTTTACGCAATCATTGTCAACAAATATACGTATCATTATACAATTCTGATTCAATATATGAAAATATACGATTTTTTCCACACAATGATTTACGATATGTGGTTGGCTGGGGACTCCTTTTGCGATTCTTCCAGAGCTAACTCCCAAATTTAATAGGAAGTTTTTCAGTGAATTCTGCCGGGATCCCTTCAAGGATTTCTTCCTGGCTTCCTTCAAGAATTCCTTTAGGAATTTCTCCCAGGAAGCCTTCATTGAGCCTTCCCGGGATTCTTTCATTATCTAATCGTTTCTTCAGAAGTTTTCTTCTCGGAATTTCTTTGGGGATTCCATCCAAGACTGTTTTACGGATTCTTCCTAGGATTCCTTTACGAATTTCTTTTGAGATTCTTTCATTAATATCCCATGAGATTCCTTCCAGTGTTCTTTTAGGGATTATCCCGATATTATTTCAGGGAATCCTTGTAAATTTTTAAAATGATTTCTCCAAAAAAAAGAGATTCCAGCATGAATTCCTCTCGGGAATCGGACTCTCTCTTGAAATTATTTAAAGTACTACCCCAGGATTCTTTCAAGTATTGCCTCCGGGATTCCTTTATGGATTTCTGCTGGAATTGCTCCTGAATCCTTTCAACAATTTCTACAGGGATTCCATCCGAGAATAGCTTTGGTTTGCAAGCTAACAGGGTTCCTTCCGGGATTCTTCTTGAAATTTCTACCGGATTCCTCCCAAGATTCCGTCTGGATATTTTCTTGATACTGGATTCCCTTAAAATTAGACTATGTTAAGGATTTTTTGGAGACTTCCTTTTTTTAATGAAGTCATGTTCATTTAATTCAAACTTGATTGTTGATAGCAAATGTTTACGAAAACGCAAATAAGGAGACACCTGGGCGTTACCGGGTTAATGTCAAAAGAATTGGAAAATATTGAGACAAGAAGCCTGGATTTATGGCAAAATTTCAAGAAAATTCACAGAAAAACTCTAGATTTGAAATTTAAAGTCGTTTTCTCGCATGATCCTCTCTGAACCTCTGACATCCGTCTGAGAACTCCTGAAACTACTAAAGCGTCGTGACACTGTCCTGAAATCACATGCCACACCTGCCTTGAACTCCCCTGAGAACACTCATACTTATGAAACCACTCAGAACCAGTTGATACCCTAAGAACCCCCATAAAACTCCCTGAGGCTCACATATGATCTCCGAAAGCCCCCTGTGAATCCTTTTAAACTTCTCTGAAAACTCCTCAAGCATCCCAAATTAACTCCCAGAACTCCCCATCAAACTTCCCTGAAACCCTCGGGAACCCCCTTTTATCTTCCTTTACACCGTACAGAAGCAAGATCTCTTTTTTATGCCCACTAGCTTGCTCTTGAAATTTGTTTACACTTTTTCTACAAAATTCACAAAACAAACTGAAAATAATACACCCATCCCAATATTTTGATTAAGAATGAACGATTATAGTCCGGACTCCTAAATCATGGTGTCATTGCATTTTGTAGGTTATGATACCCGCTTTAGCTATTATCTTAAATACTTAAGGGCTTAGTTTTGCTGAAAAAACACAGAATGTGAATAGAAAAGGGTAGCAACCATCATGGGCATTCAGATTCCCCCTTAAAGATTTCAGAAATGTTTCAAAGTATTCCAAAGGGCTTTGGTGAGTTTCAGGTGGTTTGAAAGAGTTTTAGATGCTTTCAGGAGAGCTTCAAGGTGGTTTCCAGGCGTTTCATATCGTTTCATGATGTGTCGGGAGATTTTACGACGATTTAGGGACTTTCAGGAGAGTTTCAGAGGGGTTCAAAGATTTTTCAATACATTCAATGGGTTTCAGGAGGATTCACGGGGCTTTGTTGGTCCTAGGAAGGTCCCCGGGGGTTCTAGAGAAGTTTATGGAAACCTCAGGTGGGTTTCAGGAGAATCTCTAGATGCTTCTAGATGCTCTCTAGAGTTTCACGGGAGGAGAGTTAAAAAAAACTTTTGAGAGTTATGGGGGGGGGGTTTGAAGCGTTTGAGAGGAGCTTCAAGGCGTTTCAGCCGATTTCAGAAAGGTCTCCAGGGGTTTCTGGAAGGCTTCTTGATGGTTAAGAGAATTACCGTACTCTGAGAGGATGTGACAGCGATTTCAGAGTGACTTCTAGGCGTTTTGAGGCGTTTAGGTAGGGCCATCCATAAACCACGTGGTCATTGAGGGGGAGCGGTAAAGGCAAAGTCCATGGTCCATGGTTTACCTAAAACATAAGAAAAAGTAAAAGGTAATAGATTTTTGTGTAAAGTATTCTTTTCACATTATAAATAACGAGGACGGAAAAGTGGATTGGACTGCCGATTGTGCAGTAAAGAGAACGAGATTTGCTCATCTTTTCTATTTATTGAATGTGCATCACATCATTTTTCTTACAATAATTTATTTTACGAAACGAAAACAGTGCTGATATTGATATTAACATTCACGGGCTACGACGTGACCTCCTGTCAAATTTTCATTCATGAAATGATCGCTATATATCCGAAACATCTCGTAAAACGGCGCATAACGCATTTCCGATGGCTACCATAATACAGCTGATTGTTTTAAAGGATGGTATTCACCACACATACATTTTTTTTTTGTATGAACACATGACTACGCGGGGAGAGGGGTTCAGTTTATCCAGAAAACTAGGAGAAAATATACGCAATACACATAGATGAATACTTACTGGTGAGCTCGTTCCATATTATCAAAATAATTAACAGTATATGATATTTATAATTGAACACAAAAACGTCAAACGCAAACCACCTAACTGTAGACTACCGTCCCCTAAACTGCAACGCGTTCGCTTCCACCACCAGATCGCTGACAGTCGATCGATACATCAATGATGGATGTTGCTTTACAACGCCGAACCAGCCCAGATGTGGCCAACCCCACAACTCGGCAAACCACCATGTATAGGCAGGCAGTATAGGCACTAGGCAGTAGGTAAGCAGGCAAACAAACTGAAAAACAGCATGTTTGGGCTGGTCTTGCCTGACAGAGTGAACGAACGAACGTGACGGACGACGACGACGATGAAGACTTGGACGATCGCGGGGCTCGCTCACAGCTCAACTCCACAGCCAGCAGTCAGTGACTGATTGCATAATTGTGCCAAGGTCATGGAGCATGATCATCTGGTGTCGGTCGATCGGCCGGTGAGAAGTCGTCGTCGTCGTCGTCGTCGACGGCGACGGTAGCGATGGATGTGTCGATTGGGTGGTGTGTTGTTTCTCCGGTTTTTCCTACGCCCAACCATTAACACGTACGTCCCCAACCCCCATTTCGACGAAAATTTCAAAATTCAAATGGCTGGTTCTCAGTCATTTTTCAACGGATTTTAAAAATTTTTGCACCAATCGATCACAAATTCCTTCTAGTTTTCAGAACCGGTTTCCACTTTACGGAAGCGGTCATGGTTCCGGAATTATTCCGGGGAGTCGTGGGGTAACCTCCTTATCGCTCATGGTGGCCACATTGTAACGTTAGCTAAAACCTCACATGCAGCATATCAATCTTCATGATTTTGGAAAACAGGAACTCTAGAAGGTATTTCAAGACTTTCTGGACATATTGGCCACTATCGGAGATACTCCGGGAACTTGGTGCCCCCAGGGAAGTGGTCAGTTCATGCTTTTTTTTCTGAACCCTGTCTTGCGACATATCATTCTTCATGATTTTGCAAAACAAAAACTCTAGAATGCATTTCGATACTTTCTGGACATATTGGCCACTATCGGAGATACTCCGGGAACTTGGTGCCCCCAGGGAAGTGGCCAGTTCATGTTTTTTTTCTGAACCCTGTATTGCGACATATCATTCTTCATGATTTTGCAAAACAAGAACTCTAGAATGCATTTCGAGACTTTCTGGACATATTGGCCACTATTGGAGATACTCCGGGAACCTGGTGTCCCCGGGGAAGTGGCCAGTTCGTGATTTTTTTCTGAACCCTGTCTTGCGACACATCATTCTTCATGATTTTGCAAAACAAAAACTCTAGAATGCACTTCAAGATTTTCTGGACATATTGGCCACTATCTGAGATACACCGGGAACCTGGTGTCCCCGGGGAAGTGGCCAGTTCGTGATTTTTTTCTGAACCCTGTCTTGCGACATATCATTCTTCATGATTTTGCAAAACAAAAACTCTAGAATGCATTTCGATACTTTCTGGACGTATTGGCCACTATCGGAGATACTTCGGGAACTTGGTGCCCCCGGGGAAGTGGCCAGTTCATGATTTTTCCTGAATCCTGTCTTGCGACATATCATTCTTGATGATTTTGCAAAACAAGAACTCTAGAATGTATTTAGAGACTTTCTGGACGTATTGGCCACTATCAGAGGGACTCCGGGGATCTGGTGCCCCCGGGGAAGAGGCCAGTTAATGTTTTTTTTCTGAACCCTGTCTTGCGACATATCATTCTTCATGATTTTGCAAAACAAGAACTCTGGAAGGTATTGCGACACTTTCTGGACATATTGGTCACTATCGGAGGTATTCCGGGAACCTAGTGCCTCCGGAGAAGTGGCCAGTTCGTGTATTTTGTGTGTCGTGACACAGAATTGACTTTTGCATATCTTGACCACTATCAAGGTATTCCAGGATCCTGGTGCCCCGGGGAAGTGGCCTGTTTATGATTATTTCTGAAGCCAGTCTGGCGACATTTCAATAGAAGACATTTGGAGACTTTTTTGATATACTGGCCACCAGCAGAGGTACTCCAAGAACCTGGCTCCCCCGGGGAAACCGCCAGTTCGTGATTTTTTTTTTTGAACCCGGTCTTGCAACATTTCAATCTTCATAATTTGGCATAATAGGAACTCTAGAAGACATTTTGGAAATATTGTCCACTATCAGAGTTACTTCTGGAACTTGGTTGTCCGATGAAGTGGCCAATTTTTGATTCCCTCTGAAGCCTGTTTTGCGACATACATATCAATCTTCTTGATTTTGCAAAACAAGAACTGTAAGAAACTTTTGGAGACTTTTTGGATATACAGGCCACTATCAGAGGTGCTCAGAGAACCTGATTATTCCAAGGGAGCCACCAGTTCGTGATTTTGAAAACGGTCTTGCAATATTTCAATCGTTATAATATTGCAAAACAAGAACTCTAGAAGATATTTCAGGTATTTTTGTCATGTAAGCCACAATCAGAAGATACTTCGAGATACTTGTATGACCCCGGTTTTATGACATATCAATTTTTATCATTTTGCAAAACAACAACTGTTTGGACATATTGACCAGTCCTTCAGGAACCTGTTTTCTGATAAGATGCCAATTTGTGAAAATTTTCTTATCCTTGTTTTTCGACACATCAATATTCATAATTTTCCTCCTCAAGCGGTTTACAGATAACACGAATAATTCCTTAGAGAAAAGGTTTGTGGGATCATCTCGTTGGATTTCGCTCGATTATGTTCAGAATTTGTACGGAGTATATTTTTAGGGGTTCTTCAAAAAATTTATCTTAGGAATCCTTATGAAATTCTTCCAAGCAGTTCCTCAGACTACTTCCAGAAGTGATTTCACGATACTTCGACGAATGGGATACTTACATGTAGTTTCTTGATATTTCCAGATATCCATATCCAGATATCCATTTCCAGATATCCAGATTTCTAGATATTATCCAAAATTACTTTTTTGTTTTCCCTACTGGGTTTCTCTCTGGGATTCCTCCAAGGATTAGGTTATTTTTTGGATTTCGGTGTGAAATTCTTATTTGGACACCTAAAATAATGTTTGATGACTGTGAATTTTGCGAGTACTGCTTCTAGGGTTGACCCAGGTGCCAATTTTAAAATTCTTCCACCAGGAATTGATATTTTTTTTTCGAAGTACGAACTCTGGGTTTTACTTTCTGAAATTGCTCCAGGAGTTCCTTCTGAAATTCACCCAGATTATTATTTGGATATTCCTATAAGAGTTCCTCCGGCGTTTTCTTCAAAAGCTCCTATGATAATTGTTCCAGGATTTTTTCTTCAATAATTCCTTTTGAAATTTCTCCATGAGTTCCCACAGAACTTCTGCTTGGGATTTTTTCATAAAAAAATAAAAACGTTCCTACCACATATCACTTCATGATTTTGTAAAACAAGAACTCTTGACCATTATTAGAGGTTCTTCGAGAACCTCGTGCGACATCAATCTTCATGATTTTACAAAACAGAATAATTTGGTCATTTTGGTCACTGCCAGAGGTACATCAGTAACCTTATTCCCTTGGGGAAGTGAACTGTTTGTGTTTTTTTTTCTGAACAAATATAGGGTCAGGGATTTTTGTAGGAGTTTCCCGGGAATACGTCCAGAACTTTTTCTTGACGTTTTATGTGATGTGAAATTTGCAAAACAAGAACTCTAGAAGACCTCTTCTATGAATCGCAGATGGAACTTCAAAATGGATAAAATTTCATTTTTTATGAAAAAATCCCAAGCAGAAATTCTGTGGGAACTCATGGAGAAATTTCAAAAGCAATTATTGAAGAAAAAAATCCTGGAACAATTATCATAGGAGCTGTTGAAGAAAACGCCGGAGGAACTCTTATAGGAATATCCAAATAATAATCTGGGTGAATTTCAGAAGGAACTCCTGGAGCAATTTCAGAAAGTAAAACCCAGAGTTCGTTCTTCGAAAAAAAAAAAATATCAATTCCTGGTGAAGGAATTTTAAAATTGGCACCTGGGTAAATCCTAGAAGCAGTTCCTGGAAAATTCACAGACATCAAACATTATTTTAGGTGTCCAAATAAGAATTTCACACCGAAATCCAAAAAATAACCAAATCCTTGGAGGAATCCCAGAGAGAAACCCAGTAGGGAAAACAAAAAAGTAATTTTGGATAATATCTGGTTATCTGGATATGGATATTTGGAAATATCAAGAAACTACATGTAAGTATTCCATTCGTCGAAGTATCGTGAAATTACTTCTGGAAGTAGTCTGAGGAACTGCTTGGAAGAATTTCATAAGGATTCCTAAGATAAATTTTTTGAAGAACCCCTAAAAATATACTCCGTACAAATTCTGAACATAATCGAGCGAAATCCAACGAGATGATCCCACAAACCTTTTCTCTAAGGAATTATTCGTGTTATCTGTAAACCGCTTGAGGAGGAAAATTATGAATATTGATGTGTCGAAAAACAAGGATAAGAAAATTTTCACAAATTGGCCTCTTATCAGAAAACAGGTTCCTGAAGGACTGGTCAATATGTCCAAACAGTTGTTGTTTTGCAAAATGATAAAAATTGATATGTCATAAAACCGGGGTCATACAAGTATCTCGAAGTATCCTCTGATTGTGGCTTACATGACAAAAATACCTGAAATATCTTCTAGAGTTCTTGTTTTGCAATATTATAACGATTGAAATATTGCAAGACCGTTTTCAAAATCACGAACTGGTGGCTCCCTTGGAATAATCAGGTTCTCTGAGCACCTCTGATAGTGGCCTGTATATCCAAAAAGTCTCCAAAAGTTTCTTACAGTTCTTGTTTTGCAAAATCAAGAAGATTGATATGTATGTCGCAAAACAGGCTTCAGAGGGAATCAAAAATTGGCCACTTCATCGGGCAACCAAGTTCCAGAAGTAACTCTGATAGTGGCCAATATTTCCAAAATGTCTTCTAGAGTTCCTATTATGCCAAATTATGAAGATTGAAATGTTGCAAGACCGGGTTCAAAAAAAAAATCACGAACTGGCGGTTTCCCCGGGGGAGCCAGGTTCTCGGAGTACCTCTGCTGGTGGCCAGTATATCAAAAAAGTCTCCAAATGTCTTCTATTGAAATGCCGCCAGACTGGCTTCAGAAATAATCATAAACAGGCCACTTCCCCGGGGCACCAGGATCCTGGAATACCTTGATAGTGGTCAAGATATGCAAAAGTCAATTCTGTGGCACGACACACAAAATACACGAACTGGCCACTTCTCCGGAGGCACTAGGTTCCCGGAATACCTCCGATAGTGGCCAATATGTCCAGAAAGTGTCGCAATACCTTCCAGAGTTCTTGTTTTGCAAAATCATGAAGAATGATATGTCGCAAGACAGGGTTCAGAAAAAAAAAAACATTAACTGGCCTCTTCCCCGGGGGCACCAGATCCCAGGAGTCCCTCTGATAGTGGCCAATACGTCCAGAAAGTCTCTAAATACATTCTAGAGTTCTTGTTTTGCAAAATCATGAAGAATGATATGTCGCAAGACAGGATTCAGGAAAAATCATGAACTGGCCACTTCCCCGGGGGCACCAAGTTCCCGAAGTATCTCCGATAGTGGCCAATATGTCCAGAAAGTATCGAAATGCATTCTAGAGTTTTTGTTTTGCAAAATCATGAAGAATGATATGTCGCAAGACAGGGTTCAGAAAAAAATCACGAACTGGCCACTTCCCCGGGGACACCAGGTTCCCGGTGTATCTCAGATAGTGGCCAATATGTCCAGAAAGTCTTGAAGTGATTCTAGAGTTTTTGTTTTGCAAAATCATGAAGAATGATGTGTCGCAAGACAGGGTTCAGAAAAAAATCACGAACTGGCCACTTCCCCGGGGACACCAGGTTCCCGGAGTATCTCCAATAGTGGCCAATATGTCCAGAAAGTCTCGAAATGCATTCTAGAGTTCTTGTTTTGCAAAATCATGAAGAATGATATGTCGCAATACAGGGTTCAGAAAAAAACATGAACTGCCCACTTCCCTGGGGGCACCAAGTTCCCGGAGTATCTCCGATAGTGGCCAATATGTCCAGAAAGTCTCGAAATACCTTCTAGAGTTCCTGTTTTCCAAAATCATGAAGATTGATATGCTGCATGTGAGGTTTTAGCTAACGTTACAATGTGGCCACCATGAGCGATAAGGAGGTTACCCCACGACTCCCCGGAATAATTCCGGAACCATGACCGCTTCCGTAAAGTGGACTCTGGTTCTGAAAACTAGAAGGAATTTGTGATCGATTGGTGCAAAAATTTTTAAAATCCGTTGAAAAATGACTGAGAACCAGCCATTTGAATTTTGAAATTTTCGTCGAAATGGGGGTTGGGGACGTACGTGTACACGCTCATGTCTGTTTGCATGTACGGAAATCTTTTAGGGGTTGAAGAGCTTTGTATGTACTTATATGAAAGTGAGCTGAGCTGAGATATCGGCATCCAGCCAGCGGTTGATTTATGATGTGGGTATCGAATTCGCTGTCTGACTCTTTCGATGCGGAATGTAGGTAAACACAATTATTTTAATATGAGCATCCGAAAGGTAAATTTGCAGAACAGAGCGGTTGCGGTTGTGAGCAAGCATGAACCCCACCGAAGTAATTTACATCTAAATTGAATATTAAAAACGATGCATCTACAACTAATCGACCCATAAAGTTGGTGTAGCGATCGACTAGGTGCGGTGAATGCGGGCGAGTGTAGAGGCAGGTCTTCTACTTGTACGATGAGGGTCCTCAAATGTTGACACAAAAACATTGCCGCGCGGCTCGTGCGAAATAAATGGCGTGTCCATAAATGTGATGCGAAACGAGGCAAAACAAAAACAGCACAATAGTAGAAGCATTAAGGCCGATTTGGTTTAGCATGACCGCATTGGACGCCTCCAAGTTGTAAAACTATAATTGTCCACAAGTAGGTGATGGCAATTGAGGTAATTCAAGAAGATGACAATAGGTACGGGTGGTACTAAGTCATAGAAAACTATGTTTGGATTCAATCTCTACTGCACTGACGTAGTCGTCCTTGCTTGGAACTGGATTATCAACGCCGTTCAAGTGTTTATTAAAATGCTGCTGCCACATTACAATCATGTCGCGTTCGTTCATCTAGAGGCTCTCTTCCATATACCCACACATTTCGGCGGTCGTATGTCATTTCAGTATAAGCTCAGAGGTAGCGTCACGAGGCTAGGGGAGTTCGATGTGCTCTCTCTAGAGGACTGGTGGGGTACACTGGAACCTCAATTTATGCACATGACTGGGGTGCATAAATTAAAAATGTACATAAATTAAAATATGCATAGAAAGAGGAAAATTTGTGCATAAATTAAGTTTGGGCTTTAATGAGGGAATCTGGTTCGCGAGAACAGGTCTTGCTCCTGAGTATTCAAGGTGGGGCAAAGGGGGTTTCCAGAAAGTTCCCAGATAGCCTAAAATAGGGGTTCCAAGGCTTCAGGGGTGTTTCAGGGGGTTGTTTCAGGGGATTTGAGGAGCCGTTTAAGGGCATTCTGTCAGGTTTTGTTGGCGTTTTAATGGGATTACTGGGAATTCATGGGCATTTCAATAGAAATTAGGAGGTTCAGGGACGTTTCAAGGGGCTTTAATGGCAATCCAGGGGATCTCTGGCGCCTTTAAAAGGCGAGACAAGGGGTTTGAGGGGCGGAATTTCAGAGAAATTTCAGAGAATTTAAGCGGGTTTCAGGAATATTTTAAGGGCGTTCCTAGAATTTTTAGGGACGTATGAAAGCATTTTAGGGGCGTTTCAAGAGGTTTTCAGATGCGTTTCAGGGGGTTAACGCACTTGAGACACTCAGAAACCCTCGAAAACTCCTCCGTAATGCCTCTGAATCTCGCCGAAAATACTCTGAAACTTCCTGAAATGCCTCCAAAATCCCCCCAAAAAGCCCCTCGAACCCCATGTAACGCACCTCCGACGCTCAGAAACCCCCGAAAATTCCTCTGTAACGCTTGCGTAACGCCTCCGAATCCCACCGAAAATGCTCTGAAACTTCCTGGAATGCTTCCAAAATCCCCCTAAAACCCCATCTGACCCCATGCAACGTACTTGCGACGCTCCGAAACCCCCGAAAACTCCTCCGTTACGCTTCCGTAACGCCTCTGAATCCCACCGGAAATGTTTTGAAACTTCCTGGAATGCCTCCAAATGCCCTTAAAACTCCACGGACCCCATGTAATGCACCTGGGACGCTCCGAAACCGCCGAAAACTCCTCCGTAACGCCTTTGAATCCAGCCTAAAATGCTCTGAAATATTCTGAAATGCCTCCTGAAACCCATTGGGACCTCTGATATCTCCTAGTACCCCCCTGAAGCCCCTGGGATCCCCTGAAGCATCCTTGTAGCGTCCTCTCTCCTATAAACGCCCCTGGCCGCCGATGATTACCGTCGAAAATCATCAGAAACTCTCAGCAATGCTTTCGAACACCCCCCCCCCCTCCCCTCAGACCCCCGAAAACTCCACTGAGATCTCCTGGTACCCCGCCGAAACCCCTTGGAACCCCCTGAAACTCCCCTGCGTCCTCCCTTTGCTCATCCCTATAAATACCCCCTGGTCGCCGTTGCAATAGTTACCGTCATTATAAATATTCTCAAGCACAATATTGGTTCTGAGTTGCTCTCCCTCTTTTTATGCAGGGCATAATAAAGGGTGCATAAATTTCAAGTGCATTAATTAAAAGTGCATAAAAATAACATGCATAAATTGAGGTTTTAGTGTACCACCCATCAAAAACTGTTAAAGTTTTCATGCCAGAGCTATCTTAAGGCCTCCAAAGAACTCCAAAGTTTGTGTCACACATCTAACATTCTAAACGAAGTTGTATATACGATGAATGACAACAAAACATAGTCTACGGTACTCAAAAAGCCTCAAAGCACCGCTATAAAATTCATGGTTCATGAATTGGGTGATCCAGGTCTACTCTGGAATTCATTTTCTTAAGATCTACTTACAGGATCTACCGACATTAGTGTTCACTCTTTTCAAGAAATTTGGTCACGTTGATGTCCCTTAGACCTCACAATGCTACGAGCAACTCGATACTATGCGAGTTGGACATTCCGTGAAAACAAGTGGCCTTCAATACACTTTGAAGTTTGGGTTACGATATCTATATACTGCACTCCAAGGATTCTTACAGAACTCCTTAATGAATTCCCCCACGAAGTCCTCCAGAAATTCTTCCATGAATTCCATCAGACATTCCTCAAAAAAATCCTCCAGAAATTCCTCCAGGGATTCTTTCAGGAACTCCTTAAGGAATTCCACCAGGATATACTCCATGATTTATTCCATATTTTTTTCCAGCAAATACTTCAGAAATTCCTTTAGGAATTACTCTAAGAATTCTTCCAGAAAATACTTTAGAAACTCCTCTAGGAATTATGACACGAAATTCTCTTGGAATTGTTCCGGAAAATACTCCAGGAATTCCTTGAAGATATATTCCACGAATTCCTTCAGGAATTACTACAGGAATTCCCACATTGAATTGCTGTAGGAACTACTACAGGAATTCCTTCAGAATTTTCTCCGGGTACTGCTCCAGGAATTCCTCCAAGAATTTTTCCAGGGAAGCCTCCAGTAATTACTCTAGGGAATTCTACAGGAATTATTTTAGGAATTCCTCCAGAAATTACTTCATGAATTCTAACAGAAAATATTCCACAAAATCCTCCAGGAATTTCTCCAGAAATTCCTCCAGAAGTTCCTTCAGAAAAAATAACTTCAAGAATGCTTCCAGGAGTTCCTCCAGGAATTCCTCGTAGAATTTCCCCAGAAAATTCTTCAAGCATTTCTTCACAAATTACTACATGAATTCTTCCAGAAAAGACTCTAGAAAGTACTCCAGGAAATCCTCCAGGATTTAATTCAGGAATTCCGTTAAGAAATTCTTGAAGAAATTTCTGGAAGTATTCTTGTAGGAATTATTTGAAAAAAAAAATGAAAGAATTCTTCAAGAACTTCCTGCAGAAATTTCGAGAGGGATTCTTGATGGAATTCTTGAAAGAAGTCTTGGAGGTATTTCTGAAGAAGTTCTTGAAAGGGATTATTGTAGGAATTCTCGAAGGAATTCCTTGAGGAATTCTTGAAAGACTTCCTGAAGAAATTCTTGGAACATTTCCTGAAGGAATTCTTGGAGCAATTCCTGAGGGGATTGCTACAGGTATTTCTGGAGGAATATCTGAAGGATTTCCTGGAAGAATTTCTGAAGATATTTTTCGAAAAATCCCTGAATATATTCCTAGAGGAATTTAAGAAGGAATTCCTGGCCAAGTTTCTGGAGGGATTCTTGGAAGAATTTTTGACAGAAGTATTGGAGCAGGTCTTATAAAAAAAATAGTACAACCAATAGGTTGTCGAATAAATAAAAAAAAATACAATCACAATTAGAGTTCCTATAGGAATTGTTGAAAGAAATTCTGGAATTCCTGTAGAAATTCCTAGAGGAATTCTTGAAGGATTTCTTGGAGAAATTCGTAGAGGAAATCCCGAAGATATTCTTGGAGAAAGTCCTGGTGGAATTCTTGAAATAATTCCTGGAGAAATCCCTGGTGTAGTTCCTTAAGTAATTTCTGAGGATTTCCTTGATAAATTTGTAAAATAATTCTTGGAGAATTTTTTCAAGAATTCCCGGAGGAATTTTTGGAGTAATACGAAAAATAATTTCTGGAAGATTTCCCGGTGTATTTTGGAGGAATTCATGGACGAATCATTGGAGAAACTCCTCAAGAAGATGTTGGAAAAAATTCTTGGTAGAAGTCTTGAAGCAGTTCCTGGAGAAATTTCTGGAGGAATTTCTGTATGAAATCTTGGAGGGATTCTTGGAGAGATACTTGGAAGAATTTACGGCAAAAGCCTTTGAGAAATTCCTGGTAAATTTTTGTAGTAATATCTGGAGGAATGCTTGGAGGAATTTCTGGATAAATTTCAGTAACAATTTCTAGAGAATTTTGTGGGAAATTTCTTGAGAAAATTCTGAAGAAGTTCCTGTAAGTATTCTCGGAGCAATTTCAATAGGAGTTCCTGAAGGAATCCCTGAAGCAATTGTAAAAAGAATGTTGTGGAAGAATTGTTGTAGGATTTTCTTGAGGACTTGAAGAAAAATCTTGGTAGAAGTCTTGAAGCAGTTCCTGGAGAAATTCCTGGAGGAATTCCTGTATGAATTCTTGGAGGGATACTTGGAAAAATTTACGCAAAAGTCTTTCAGAAAATCCTGGTAATTTTTTCTGGAGGAATGCTTGGAGGAATTTCTGGATAAATTTCAGTAACAATTTCTAGAGAATTTTGTGGAGAAATTTCTTGAGAAAATTCTGAAGAAGTTCCTGGAGGTATTCTCGGAGCAATTCCAATAGGAGCTTCTGCAGGGATCCCAGAAGCAATTTTAAAAGGGATGTTGTGGAAGAATTGTTGTAGGAATTACTTGTAGGACTTTTTGGAGTAATTCCTGGAGTAATTCCAGAAGTAATTCCAGAAGTAATACCAGAAAGAATTCCTTAAGGAATTTTAGTAAGAATTCCCGGAGTACCCTAAAGATATTTCTGAAGGAATATTTGAGAAATTCTTGGATAATTTTCTGAAGGGATTTTAAGGAGAATTTCTGGAAGTATTTGTCGAGTAATTTCTGGAGTATTTCTTGGAGGAACTCTTATAGAAATTGCTGGACGAATTCTTGGAGAATTCCCAATTGGGGGAAATTCTTGGAAGAATTCTTGAAGTATTTTTTTAAAAACTTTCTGGAGGAAATTATTTAGGATTTCTAGGAGGACATCCTATATAATTTTTGAGGGAATTCCTGGATATGTTATTTATGGAGGATTTCCTTAAGCATTTTTTGGAAAAAATCCTGGAGAAATCTGTGGGAGATCGCACAGAAGATTTCTTGAAATGATTCCTTGAACAAATCCTTAAGGAATGTCTGGAGGATTTCCTGGAGCAACTCAACACCGCAAAACATACCAACAAGCTGATTTCTGTGATTTGAAAAACCAAAATATACTAATATTTAATTAGCTCTTTATATACAGATAAAATATACAGATATTGTGACCCATACTTCAAAATATTTGGACTTTGGACAATTAGACTAGATTATATCCGTGAGCATTCGCCAAAATAAAAGTATCCATAGATTTACAGATTTTGTGACCCATACTTCAGAATACATTGTAGTCCATTTGTATGCCAGTGGACAAGAGTAGAGCCTGCAGACCTTGAAGGTCCTAATTCCAGAATAGTTTGGAAAGCCTGGAAGATCCCAGAAATGTACCAAAAGCTTTATGGTTGTGTACTGATGCTCCATCAGCAGCATAGACTACATTCCACGAATATGTTTTTCAATCAAACCATGATACAGTATGTACATATCCAAACCCAATCTTCAAAGTGTATTGGGTTGTCCAACTACATACCACAATATCGAGTTGCTCGTAGCATTGCGAGGTCTAATGGAGATCAACGTGATCAAATTTCTTTAACAGAGTGAACGCTAATGATGGTACAGTGTATCAAACAATTGTCCGTACAGCAATTTTTTTGTCAAAATAATTTTTCATTCAAATGTTTATAACTTTTTTATACGTCAATCAAAAGCGCTGAAATTTTGACCAATCATGAATCATATAACAATGCTCCATTGGTAAAATTTTGAGTGAGATCGAATAAGTTTTCTGAAAGTTATAGGAGTTTTAGTAAAAGTTATAAGATTTTTGAACATATTTTTGAAGGCTAAAATATAAACGACTCATAAGAAAGTGATCATTCGTCATAAATAATTCCAAAAGTCCCAGTGAAGAAACAGGGGTGTAAGCAGTAATAAATAACAAAAGTTCCATAAACAAATAGAAAAGTGCATAAATAAATCAAAAGTTTCCATAAATAATTGATTTTTGAGCAATTAAAAACGCCAAAAATGCAATGAATAATTCAACTGTTGCAATAAAAAAAGCCAATTTTCCCACCAAAAAACTTCGAATTTTCCATAAATAAATCCGATTTTTCCATAATAAATTGGGAAATTCACAATAAAAAAATATCTAAAAAGCAATAAATAATTCAAAAAGTGCAATAACAAAAAAATAAATTATCAATAAATGTCAAAAAAACGAGCAATAAACGTAAATGCATTTTGAGCCAAAAATTACATAGACCATGCGGCGAAGCCGCATAGAGGATTGAGGAACTGAGGCGGCAGAAAGCCGCCGAAGTTTCCGATATCCGATGCACCGCAACTGCATCGATTCGGTTCTAGGCAAACCACAGATTCAAGAATTTGCCCGGTATAATGCAAACATAGATGTTATCCCTTTTTTTAGGTCCGACGAGCGATAGCGAGTTCGGACAGCAAGCAATTGCTTGGTAAATTGCAATCATAGTTACGCAAGCTTTTCAGTCGATTCAATCATATAAGTGCGATTCAGCATTTCACTGTCTCATACTTTTCTGCATTTGTTTTTCATGGGTAATTTCGTCATTTTTTATTGCATTTTTTGAATTTTTTATTGCTTTTTCGATATTTTTTTATTGTGAATTTTCTAATTTATTATGGAAAAATCGGATTTATTTATGGAAAATTCGAAGTTATTTGGTGGGAAAATTGGCTTTTTTTATTGCAACAATTGATTTATTCATTGCATTTTTGACGTTTTTAATTGCTCAAAAATCAATTATTTATGGAAACTTTTGATTTATTTATGCATTTTTCTATTTGTTTATGGAACTTTTGTTATTTATTACTGCTTACACCCCTGTTTCTTCACTGGGACTTTTCGAATTATTTATGGGAATTTTTGTATTTATTATGGAACGTTTAATTGTCTGCCGAAATACATTATATCTCAATATGTACTCGAAGAAACTTTTTCAATTTTTTGTGTGTTACAGCTTAAACCTAAGGCTTTCATATGCAGCAACGTTTGAAGGATTATATGCACTACAAAAAATATAAAAAAATTGCATATGTAGTTGACGATATTTTAAAAAATACCATATTTTGCACATATAATCTGCCAAACGTTTTCCACCAATAAAAGTGCATTAACTGAACAAAAAATGCATAGGACCTACGCTTCATATATAGTTTAGTAGGTCCTGTATAAAAATATTACATTAAGCGAGTTTAAAAATGTTGAAAACACTTGGCACTTTTATTGTTCAAAATATGATAAATTTCCAAAAAAATCTCTGAACACATACAGATTTTTCATATTTTTTGTAGTGAATATTAAACCTCAAACGAAGCTGCATATGAAAGCCTTAGGTATAAGCTGTAGCACAAAAAAGATTGAAAAAAGTTTCATCAAGTACATATTGAGATATAATGTTTTAAAAATATGTACAAAAATCTTATAACTTTTACTAAAACCTATATAACTTTCAGAAAACTGATTCGATCTCACTCAAAATTTTACCAATGGAGCTTCAATATATGGTTGATGATTGGTCAAAATTTCAGCAGTTGTGATTGACGTATAAAACAGTTATAAACATTTGAATGAAAAATTATTTTGACCAAAAAATTCCTGTACGGACAATTGTTTGATACACTGTAGATGTTGTCTATCTTAAGAAAATGAATTCCAGAGTAGTTCAGAGCATAATCGGATCACCCAAGTCATGTGCCATGAATTTTCTAGGGTCTTATGAGGCATTTGGAGTACCGTAGACTATGTTCTGTGATCATTTATCTTGCCTAAAATTTGGTTTAGAATATTTGATTTGTGGCACAAACTTCGAAGTACTTTGGAGGCCTTAAAATAGCTCTGGGATGAAAACTTCAACAAACTATGATGGGTAGTGATACATTGCAGTTCATACATTGCAGTAGTTCATGGGAATTCATCAAGCCGGATTCATCAACGGCCGGTCGATAACAGACCAGAAATTAACCGTGTGGCAAACACTTCCGTAGTGTCTTGAATACCGGGACCCAACCCATCACTTGTTCGTTGTCTTCAAGGCGGTATACGTCAGTATCGAACGCCTTGATCTGCGGAAACTGATGGACGAGAACAGCTCTCCAGGGAAGAAGTTGGTCTTCGCTACTAATACGGTTGCCACAAGAAGCCGTGGAACACAAAGAGCACGATGGGCGGACCAAGGGGAGCGTTATGGGGCGAGCATTGGGTGAAACCGAGGATGAAGAGTGACAGTCACAATCCGAGTACTGTGGCGTTCTACCTCTGATTATGTTTTTCATCCTCATTGTGATGTAGTGCAAAAAGTGTATGTATGAATCTGTCTCCCAATGCTTTGAACCAATAGCAAAAACTTTGAACCAATAGCAAAAACTTTGAACTTATCTTTCTGTGATTATGCAAAGAAACAAGACAACATCATATATATTTGAATAACTGCATGGCCTAGGACCAGACTCTTTTTTTTGGATAAATTTTAGTAATGATTGTACATGATACAAAGTCTCGATAACAGAAGTTGAATGATTGACTAATTATATTTTTTCCCATCTGATTACAGGTATGAGCGCACATCCACTGAAGTCAAAGGTAGAAGAATTCATCGGGGCGAAGCCCACATTCAATCACCCAATCAGATTCAATCCGTCGTCGCCCTCTGTGCCATGAACTACGCGCGCCTCCAGAGATGTAGTAAAAGATATATTATTCAATAACGTGGTGGTAGCTACGTATTATGGCAGTATGTACCTACCTACCTATGGTGTGTCTTGTTGAGGTGGCAATAAACATCGGTTCAATGTTGTGAACCACTTAATAGCTACTACTATCACTCGGTGTTAAAAGCAACAGGCTTGGCCAGTTTACTGCCGATTACCCTCGGGGCCCAGTCGACAATAAGTATAATGCCTGTGCTTAGGTACGCGGGGCGACTACGAATGATTGCCCTCTGCTATCTCTGTAGGGTTGCGGTACGTGTTGTCGACCCGGGTAGTTTATCAAACTGACGAGTGCAATTTTCAATCGGATCTCGTTGAAATGCATTTCGCGTTCATTTAACAAAGTCTGAACTTTTTCATGTTCCTGCGGCTGACAACCCTACGGTAGCAGCATGCTTCCATTCAAGTAATAGGGAGAGCCCAGCTCACCCATAACTGAGAGAAACAATCCACCATTTGGACATCTGTTCCGAGCAGCCTATAGGCTGCTGTCGGTATACCGACCGATGTCTATATACGACCACCGATCGCTTAGCCCACCTTTGATGAGGTGCGATCTACCTAGACGGAAGGCTTCTCGCAGCTTCTGGTGAGCTACCATTTTATTATTATTTCTCTCCTAACATTGAATAATTATTGCTATTATTACGTGCGAAGGCCGCCTCTCTGGTGGAGTAGAAGCGGCTGCATCTTTGTTTATGGTGGCGGACGACTACCTGCCCTGCATCTTATAGCTGCTCTATGCTAGAACAAAATCGGGGCGGTAGCCGAAGTTGGTAGATTTTATCGTTGGGAATCAAAAGTGGTTAGTAGACGACTGGTACTAGAAGATTGTTGGAAAGAAAATACTATAAGGAAGGAAGAGGTGATATTCACACTTTTTGAAACTATTGCAGCTATTGTGATATACCTGAATACATCAAACTTTGGTAAATTTCCCCAAGCTGTAAAGTAACTATGCTTAAACTGCAAACAAAATAAAATATTTAAAATAATACATTATAATGATAAAAATATTAAGGCAATAAAATGGTTTTCGTGAACTACTTTGGACAGTTGAATAGTTACTCAACTAGGTCAAAAGAAATGTGAACATTATTTTCTTGGCATTCATAATTATTAAGCAATTAATTCAACTGAACACCACATCTCTGAGTGGTGTTTAAAGTTTTGCATTTTATTCTCACGGTTTCTCCACCATCACTGTGGATTAGCTTCCTCTGCTGTTGGAAGATCACCTAATGCTACCTTCAAAATTGGAAGCTGCACCTTACTATCAGTCTGAAACATTCCGGTTCAATAGTGAGTCGAAAAGATGTACAGTGTTCTGTTAGTTCAGGCAGTCAGAAATGTTTCCCGCGGGCCTTCGTTTGAAGGTTAATTATCGCTGTCACGCTTTTTGAAGGTTAATTATCGATGTCGCGCGGACCTTGTTGAACATAATTAAAGAGTTTAAGGGTTACATCTAGGTTAATGGGATTGGCAACTGGGTAGCGTTTTCCTCAAACGATGCGTACGATAAAAAAAACTTTCGTTCGAAATTGGGTGGAAGAAATGATGACTAGACGGTAAATATTTTTTGGTGAAGAAGGGCAAAAATGTTATGCAAATTGAAATTTCAGTCAAAGCGCAATTAATTCAGAATAGATTTTCAATTTCTACTGCGATGGTTTAAAATAATATTGTTACATAAACTTCTGCAGAACTAAGTTGCCTACTTTTAGCGATTGTATAAAATGATTTAATTCTGCAAAAAAATAACACATTATATTGGTTGGGAGGGGAATGGCGTTCAGTCTTTGGAGGAATAACTCAAAAACGGATTCTTAAGCTTAAGCTCCCTCCAAAGACTGAACGTTATTCCTCCAAAGACTGAACGCCATTCCCCTTCCAACATAATCACCAACAGTCGAAATTCGAAGAAAGTTAACACATTATAGTTCCAGAGCATTCATTGCATCTGAAGACACTTAAGTTTTGCATCGAAAAATTTCAACTTTTGTTATAGTATTTGAAATATTATTAAAGCTTCAAATGATCTTGACATCTTTGAACCTTATACATATTGTTACATTGCGCTACATATAATATATCCTTTAACCTTTGTTCAACTCAAATTACATTGCATTTGACCTTTTATCTATTCTAACTTGATAAACGTACAACATATTATTAGAAATCTGTATTGAGCGTAGACTTTATTCAGAGCAACCCTGCCCGCATAAGAGTTTACGTAGTGTATGAACGGGCCCTTAACATGTTCAAAAATGAACATATCCCGAGTAG
Organism: Aedes albopictus; assembly: GCF_035046485.1. NCBI lineage: Eukaryota > Metazoa > Arthropoda > Insecta > Diptera > Culicidae > Aedes > Aedes albopictus. The sequence goes on from NC_085137.1 coordinate 426,909,888, forward strand.
GTGGAAAAATCTGATGAATAGCATATTTAGTTATTATTGATTGAATTACTGATGAGCAAACACTGATATTGGTTTGATTAATATAAGAGGTAATAGATCAGAAATAATAGCATAATCTAATATGGTGAACTACTCAATAATAGCTCGTTAAGATATTACAAGATCAAAACAATAGACAAAATTAGTCATTTTTTTACTAGAAAAAAAATGTCAGCATCCAGCACCGAATATCTACGACCTGAGGATTCACAGGCGGCGAGGCACAGCACTCAACTGTGGCTAACTGTTGTAAATAACATGGAAATGAGAGCATGTGGTTCTTCGTTTCCACAGCTCAGAAAGGGGCACATGGCATTTTACTAACATTGAGCCATCTCTTTGGGTGTATGTGGTCCATTTCGTGCAGACGAGCTAAACTTGTTCTTACATTGAAATTTTCAACTATTTCGATAAGAACAAAAACTGATATCATATCACTTTGAGCTATTCGTGTGATATTTATTAGATTTTTGAATAACACATCAAAATCACATACGACAGCAAAAAATGTTCGATTTGAGATATGATTTAGATATTCTCGTCTACCCGGGATCGGCAGTGCTGTAATGGTACAATCCGAGCTGGTTACTCAAGGTTTCCAAATCTCTGCGCCTCCTATACTAGTAGATCCCCATAAAAATGACATAAGTATTATTCCTAATTAGCAATTATTTCTGGGATACCACTCCATTAATTATTTTTCACATTTTTTTTTCTGTACATATATCGAGAGTGGAATTCCTTGTGTGAATTCTTTTAGAATATGTTTCTTCCCAAGTAGGTACAATGAGACAAGTTAAAACGGGTGAGGTAAGATTAAACGGTACACCATCAGAAATCCTTTTGGGGATTCTTCAAGAATTTTTCTTTTTTTTCCAAAATTTCTGTGGAAAGAGGATTTTAAACTGATTTCAGCGAGGATTCCCCAGAAGATTGCTCCTGATATGTCTTAAAACACATTCCTTCCTCTGTATTTCTTTGCAAGTTGCTGTTGTGAATCCTTCTAGTGAACTTCTCCAGGAATTTTCCTGGGGTTTCTGAAGAAATTTCTTAAAAGATTTATCTTGAAACTTGTACACGGGTTCCTTCAGAAATTCGTCCAGAAATTCATCCAGGGATTGTTTAGGAAATTTATTTAAGGATTGCTGCAGAAGATCGTGCATAAGATTTTCTTTGGGATTTCTCCAGGAAGTTTTCAAGAATTCACTCAAGAAATTCTTCAAAAAATTTCTTTAAGGATTTCATCAAAAGATGTAATTTTGCGAAATATTGTTTGAAATTCAGCTATTATTCTATATGTTCAAGAGTTTTCTCTTTATGGTAAGAGTTTGAGAGTTTAAGAGTTTTCTGTAAAGAAATTCTCCCAACTAATCCAGGATAAGAGTTACTTCAGACATTTCTGCAGAAATTTCTACTAAGATTTTCTTTGCAAGTCCTGCAGAAATTACTCCGGAATCTATTCAATTTTTTTTCAAAAACTCATTCAATAAATACAATACCTGTTGTTGTTCAAAAAATATTGTTTTCAGAAATTTATTCGGAAGTTCTCTACTCCAGGATTTTTTTCTTCTTATTGCAAGATTTCCTTCAGCAATTCTCCTTAGGGAATTTTATTGAGAAATTTTTACATAGTAAGCTCTCCAGAAGTTGAATTAGACACTCTTCTATGTATTCCACCAGAAGTATCTTTCAAAGATTCCTTCAGAAAATCCTTCACGGATGTCTCAGAAATCTATTGAGGGATTTATTCAACAATTCCACCAGTACCTTTGTCTGCAATTTCTGCATGGGATTTCGGCTGACGATATTTTTCAGAAATTCTTCTACAAATTTCTGCAGGAATCGATCCCAAAATTTCTCAAGCAATATTTCCTTGAAACTACTTTCAGAGTTCCTCCAGAAGTTATTTATGATATTTTAAGCTATCCTTATCAGTTCCATCAGATATGTTCTCAACTATTCAACCAGGAATTACTTCAGAAAAACAAATCAAGACTTTCTGTCTGTAAATCTTCTCAGAAATTTTTTGAGAATCTCCAAAGTTATTACTAGGAGTTTTTTGAGATAATCATTCAGGGATTTTTGTAGAATTTCCTTTTGAGATTCTTTCAGCATTCTTTTGTGCAATTTCTGGCAGAATCTCTTGAAAAGAATCACTGGAGAAATATCAGAAAAAAAATCGTCAAGGAATCCTTTAAGAAAGCCCGGGATATATTTCCGATGCAGCCATAGGAGCAGTTTTCTAAAGAAAAATCCTTGTAGGAATTATTGAATTCCTGAAAATTTTTTAACACCCTTAACAAAATTTCGAAAGAATCTCTGTAGGGTTTTTGAAAAAATGTTGAATAAATTTCTGAAAAACTCCAGGGAAGAACTTTTGAAGAAAAATCTAACTGAAACTCTTGAAAAAAAATCCGTTTTCGTGTTTTTTTGAAAAAAAATCTGACGGAATATCTGCAGGAATCCCATCACGAATTTCTAGAAGAATTCCTTGAAGGAATTTTTCAGTAGTTTATCTGTAGAAATCACAGGAAATTCTCTTGCATAAATCTCTTGAAGAGTATTTGAAGTAATTCCCGGGGGATTCTTGAAAAACCCTAGCATGTTTTTTTAAGAGCTTCATGAAGAACCTGGATTGCATTGTACCTGGAGAAATTCATAGGATAAGTCTTGATTAAATCTAGACTAAATTCTAGACATGTTTATTGAGTAAATAAGAAATCATTTCAAAAAATTCTTCGAAGTACGCCTGAAGCAATATGTGGATGTATTTCGGAAGGAATCCCTGTAGGAAGACTTGGAGAAACGCCTACATAAGCTTCTGTAAAGATCTCTAGAAAAAATATATAAAACAAAATCCGTAAAGAATCTGTGTTAGTGCCGTGAAACTGTTAGAGTTATCCTTGAAAGGCTTAAGGAATTTCTGAGGAAATACCGGAGCAAACTCTGAAAGAATATCTGTATGAATTCCTGAAGGAATCTCTGTCAAAATTCATGCAGGATTTTCTCGATGTTTCCTTGTAGTAATTTCTTGACACGTTCTGGCGGGAATTTTCAATGGAATGATAAGAAAATCAAATCTCTGTTGAACTTCCTGAAAAAATACACGTAAAAAAATCCCTGGAAAAACAACCGGAGGGTTTTTTTCTAGCGAATCTCTCGAAGAATACTTCAAGTTATCTTTGGCGGAGTTTCGGAAGAAACCCATGGAAATCTACATGACAGAATTCTTGGATGCAGTTCTTGAGAAATTTTAAGGGAATTTTTGGAATAAACTTTCAGGAGGAATCCATGCAGAAATTTTTAATGCAATCCGTAGAATATTTCTTAATGGAATCCTTGAACAAATTGATGGTGGAACCTCATAAACAGTTTTTGAAGGTAATTTTCTAAAGGAATGCCTGACACAATTTCTGATGTTAACTTTGGAAACTTCTGAAAGTCCGTGGAAGTGGAAGGAAATTTCTGAAAGAATTAGGAACTTTGATTTTTTTAAAGTAATTTTTATAGAATACCTGAAAGAATTTCTGAGGACACCAATGAAAACTTTTCTAGAGGAGTTTTTGGAGAAATTCTTGGAGGATCCTATACGGCAATTTCTGAAGAAATCCATGATGTAAGTTCTAAAACAAGTTTCAAAATGTATCCATGAAAAACGTTCTGAAAGGAATTCCTAAAAAAATCGAAAGAAATCCACGGAACAAAGAATCCAAGAAATGTTTCATGCAGGAGTTTCCTAATCAATTTCTAGGTTAATCAACTTTCGTGCATATTCTGAGGGAAATTGCATTTTCTGAAATTTCTACTGGTATTCCAAGAGTAATTCCTAAAGGAATCATTGCAAAAAAAAACTCTGAGTCACAAGTGGAATTAATATAGGAATCCTTGAAAAAATCACAAGGGGGATTTGTATAGGAACACTTGGAGAATCCTCTGGAGCAATCTCATTAGAAATTTCTCATTAGCAATTGTAAAGGAATTCCAATAATATTTTTCCAAAAATTTCTCGCTGGATTCTCGCAGATTTGTCTAGGCTTGCCTTCCGGAATTCCCCTAGAATATCCTCCAGGGATACCCCTGGGATTCCTGCAAAAGTTTATTCTATTATACCGCATTTAGTTCACCACTGGACTGCGCACTGAGTCTTCATAAGTGCGAAAACGCAAATAAAACTGCGCGATTGATGTCTCCGGCGCACTAATTCTTCGATGTATGCTGAATAAGTGCTCTGAAGACACCGAGTCGATTGGGTGCAATCGCGCACTTTTATTTGCGTTTTCGCACTCTTGAAAACTAGTGCGATAGTCCAGTGGTGAACTAAATGCGCTATATTTCTATAGAGACTTTCAAAAATATTCCTCTACAAATTCCTCTTTGAATTTTCCCTAGAATTCCTAATGTGGTTCCTTCAAAGAATTCCCCAAAGATTCCTCAAGGAGTTACTTTTGGAATTTATCCAAAAACTTCTCTGGGATTGGCTCTACAAATTTTTGATGGGATTAATTCAACAATTCCTGCTCTTCTCTACTTATTTTTCATTTCAGATTTCTTCAGAATTCTTCTGAGGGTTCTCACAGGAATTCCTCTTCATATTCTTTTTTTTTTATATCTTTATTATCGAGACTTATTCATATTCTTGCTGAAAATCCTCTTCAGATTTCCTGTTGAGTATCTCTTCAAATCGCTCCTGGAATGCTGCTGGGATTTCTCCAGGAATTGTGGAATTCTGCTGGGATTCCTCTAGCAATCCCTGTTGGAAATCCTGGAGCACTCCTAAGAGCAACAGCTGCAGAAACAATATCTATAAATGTTTGAGAAATCCCAGCAAAAATGTTTTGCTAAATCCTGACAGAAGTTCCTGAAGGAATTCCAGCAAGAATTTCTGCACTGTGGTACATATTTGATCGGACGAACGCCGATTTTCATACAAAATTGTCAACTTTGAGTAGCAATTACTACATATTATTTTGCTTTAATGAATTGATCTGAAATTTTGAAACAAAACTAGAAAGAATCTGATTTTTGCGTGTATGTATGAAGTACAAAAATTTTCCTTTCACAGGTCTGGGCTTGAGAAGACATTCAAAATGTGCAAAAATAACCGGACAGAGTACTCCTTTGGTTTACATGCTTGCTATTGTTCGATTAACTTCTAAAATGGCCAGAGAGGTCCAAAATGGGCATGAAGATGATCTAAAATATACATTAGGGTAGTCAAAATTCACACTATTTAGGACGATCAAAAATGGATATCTGGGTATTCCAAATTTTTTGCTTACATTAGCTTAAAGTTATAGAATATTCATATTGAAAAGCATTACAGAGAGGTGAGAGGGGTGAAAATCGTCGATTCTATCGTTACGTAATGTGTAATAATTGTACGCCACCTTAATATAATGCTACTCAATATTTAAGAAGACATATCGCGTGATCACCAAGCACACATTGAAACGTGGATGAGCATCTCAAATTTGTTTGTGTAATACATAATTATCCAGTCAACTTCAACTCCTTTACACAGATAAACAGGCGTATCACTTGGAACAAATGCGGTTAAAATTATGTAATAAAAACACAATGTTTAATACGCTGTGTTTCGCAAACCGCGAGCTAGGTGGCGGTATGTTTGTCCGCGCTCTAACCACGAAGGGGGAGTCGTTTCAGAACCAGCTGATAGCATCTCCCTCTATGCTTTCAATGTATACCCAAGTACCACACTTGTCACCGAAGAGTCACGGCGGCGCAGGTTTTTGTTACGCAGAACTATGACGTACTTCTAACAAATAAATACTAACTTGCTAAAAGTAAGTCGCAGTGACTTCTGCGAAACAAAAACCTGCGCCGCCGTGACTCTTCGGTGACAAGTGTGTTACTTGGGTACAAAGTTTTGACATTAAAGCAGCCTCCATTTCAAATTTTGTGATGACAACTTCGGTACCGCTCGCGAAGTAGTCAAATTGACTGAATTTCGTGAAAGTGGTTGCCCATGTGTTTCCAAAGAGTCGAAATGATCGACCACAATTTCACACGTGCTTGCGTGTCATCATTTTTTTTTTCAATGTTTCTACAATTTCCAATCTGCTTGACTAGCTAAAACTATCAAAATACACTGAATTTAACATTCCTAAACATTAAACGTTTGCATACAAACGAAACACCATCATCCCTTGAGAAACGATTACCACCACCGAGGATGACCAAAAGGGGAAAACGTAAATAATCTGACAAGGAATTTCACACTACACCGGTCACATAATGAGCGAAGCGAGATAATTTATGCGCGATGCACTTGAGCTGCACGATCGTAACAATTAATCATTGACTCATTTGGTCATACCTAGTGCCATTGTAAGCCAGCAGGCCGGTGTGATACTCCACCCTCACCACACCACCCCGCGATGCCGGCAACGGCCCCTCGTCAACTTCATTGTTGTCTTTCGCAGTGTGGTGCGATTTTTGCTCTTGCTTATCCGTGGCACTTCCTAGAATAATGAATGACTTTGCTGGTGGTGCACCATCAACAAACCAACCAACCATTTTTCGCAATTTGTACGTCTTTACTCCTAGACCGCGACGACGACGACGACGACACTCGTTTACTTTTTCGCGAATTGCTTCTTGGTGGACGTTCTTATGCGCGACGCTACGTGACCTTTCACAAAAATTCCTGATGCCTTTTTTTTCGTAGGCTAGATGCTGCTTTGAAGCAGTGCCATTCCACAGTCACCAGCAATCCCCAGTTCCGTACAAATTTGGCATAATATTGGCGCAAAAGTTGATATGTTTGTCGGCGGTACACAAAGACGGCAACGGGCGATGATGAAGCCAAAACCGTAGCGCTGGCGGAGAATTTTTGTCGTTCTAATTATTGGCGGCTGCATCTGCCGGATAAAGGGTAGGGTAGGACGGGGCAAGATGGCCACCCGGGGCAAGATGAGCACCCCTCTGTTTTACTACTTTTATGATGAATTTTGCTCAAACAACTTTATGATCCGTTAGATTAAAGTTCATCCTGTTAGTAAACCTGGTAAAAGGTACCTCATAATGAACGAATTGGAAAATATCGTCGAATTAGTCAATAGTATGGATTTTTAGCATTTTGTTATAAGAAATCATCAGAATAAAATAAGGAGTTTATGTCAGAATCATATTTTTACCATAATTCTGATTATCAGCTAACATTACTAGCTTACACGCTCAGAAAACCGTTCTGAAAAACGTGAACAAACAAACGCAAATATGAGAACATGCAAATATACACCGTGAACTGGAACTAGTTCCAGCTGTCAATATGGGCGTTCTAGAAAACGTGAAATCTAGTTCACGGTGTACATTTCTTATTGTTGCTATCGTTGCTATGCATAGTTCCCGTTTGTTCTCGTTGCCGTGATTGGGAGTGCACGTATATCGGAACGGATTTTTTTGCGTGTACTGCAAAGCATTTTAACTTGCATTAGAAAATATTTTCTTGAAACGAACAATAACATTTATTCAATTTTAGTTTTTCCCTATAGTGGGGCAAGATGAGCACCCCTGATAGGAATATACAAAATATTTTGATATTATTGTAATCCATTCAATAGTGCCGAACATAGGTTTACGTACTCTCTGTAACTATTTGGTTGCATTAACTTCTGAAAATAAGCCACTTAATAATCGTTCTCTGTTTTTCGGGTCACTTTGTACAAAGTATTATAAAACCGCCATTTTTTTTATTAATCGGAAAAAACAAATTTTAGAACGTTATACCATAGCTATAAAGAAGATTTACTATATCAATCACTGTATGACCAATTTATAGTTGAAATATTTTGATTTCAATGATGTGCCCTTCTTGCCCCATAGGGGTGCTCGTCTTGCCCCGCAGTATGTTCGAAGTGACTATAAAACATCTTTTTTGTTTAGTCAAAGAAATCATCCATATTGTGAATTTTGAACCCTGCCATGTTTATGGGTGGTAGAAAACATGATATAGAAAAGAACTACTGAGAAGTACTGTGAAAAATTGTGTTAACTTTCAACAAACTCAACGTGATCCTTAGGGTGCTCATTTTGCCCCGCCCAACCCTAGTCTGGTGTAATGATGGTGGGTACAAACTGGCTTTTGCAAGTCTCAGGAATAATTTTCAAAATCTAGGAAGTTTAACATACAAAACCGATGCATCGCGATGGATGAAAATAAAAAACTGATGCACTTCACAAATGATCTATTGAATGCTTCTGAGTAGTTTAACTCCGTAGTACATTTTTCCCCATAATCCCCTAACCGACCGGTGTGGGAGCGACTTTTGGTCCACATAAAGCTTGAATCAATGTTTGTCAGCAAATATTTACTACAAATCAAACAGTTAGAAGCATTTTTTTTTTTTGGGAAACGGGGGTTCCTATTTTTACTGATTTTCGGGGCCTTGGAATTTGCACAACTATGGTTAAGTGATTGTTTACATATCATACACATAAAACCTGATTTTGAAATCAAACTAAGCTAAATAAAAATAGAACATCATTGTTCTTATAATTTTCTTTGAAATGATGTGCTGCAAAATACTGAGTCCATAGCCTTTGTCTTCACAAGTCTCCACAACATAGCATTTGTCTTCCACGTCGACGACAAAATCCTGGTGGTACAATCTGGGTAGCTACTGTTCCCTTCGGACTTCAGCTAGATTAAGAAGGTAGCCTCGAACGTCTGTTCACTAAATAATAGTACATGCGGTTCAAACAACGTCTGTTCTTTCATCCAGCGGCTAAGTATGAAATGCTGTATCGCAAAAAAGTGAAAGTACTGCAAACAGATTGATTCAATGACAACAAACCCGAATTACGGACAACGATTGGAATGACGGAACTTGGAACGTGAGAACTTTGAAAAAACTCGCACGTGTAGGGACCCTGGTTCGTGAACTACAGAATTTTTGTGTGAATGTGTCTAGCTATCCAGGAGATACACTTACCCAAAACTGGAGAACGCGAATTCCGAGCGATTGATCCCATCGCCAACACTTCATTCAAGTAGGGTATGTGCAGTTCACGTTGATTTTGGAAGAGGAAGTATTACCGGAGGAATGGATGGAAGGTATCGTGTGTCCCATCTACAAAAAGGGCGACAAGTTGGATTGCGGGAACTACCGCGCGATCACACTACTGAGCGCTGCCTACAAGATACTCTCTCAAATTTTATGCCGCCGTCTATCACCGATTGCAAGGGTGTTCGTGGGGCAATATCAGGCTGGATTTATGGGTGAAGGCGCTACAACGGACCAGATGTTCGCCATCCGCCAGGTGTTGCAGAAATGCCGCGAATACAACGTGCCCACACATCACTTGTACATCGATTTCAAATCGGCGTATGATGCAATCGATCGAGAACAGCTATGGCAGATTTTGCACGAATACGGATTCCCGGATAAACTGATACGATTGATCAAGGCGACGATGGATCGAGTGATGTGCGTAGTTCGAGTATCAGGGACACTCTCGAGTCCCTTCGAAACTCGCAGAGGGCTACGGCAAGGTGACAGTGCTTGAAATTGAGTGAATATGAATGATACGATCAGTCATCAGCGCCAACCATCCCTACGAACGAACACGCACAGGGAGCAAAGAGAAACCGAGCCAACCGCGACCACTATTCCTCATCGGTCAGTTGGCTGGTGAAGCATATCGACTGGTAACGGTTATTTCTCACTTGCTGCGGTGAGGCTGAAGATGCGTAAATGATTCATTGGATTTATGTTTTGCTCAAAAATTGTAAGAACAATCAATTTGTCCATAAAAGAATGATTGACGTGACTATTATAATCGATTTAATTGGAGTTTATGTCATTTGCACTGTAATAACGAGATAAACATCAAGAACATTCATTGCCGTATACACCGGCGAAGAGAGAGATTCAGAGAGCCGCACGTCGCTGAATCGTCGTCCCTCACTCTCACTCATATTTTTTATTGCTCCCGCTCCCACTTGCTTCTGAAGCATGTTAGCCAATGAAGGCATATTGCTACAGCTTTGGGTTGAAAAGCGCCGGTCAAAGAAGAGAAAATTTTGATTCGTCTGAGGTAAAACGCTTCAATTTTCAAGCGCTGCAAGGTGATGATCTTTCGTGCTTGCTGTTCAACATTGCGTTAGAAGGTGTAATAAGGAGAGCGGAGATAAACACGAGTGGGACGATTTTCACGAAGTCCGTTCAGCTGCTTGGTTTCGCCGATGATAGATATTGATATTATTGCTCGTAAATTTGAGACGATGGCGGAAACGTACATCCGACTAAAGAGTGAAGTCAGGCGAATCGGATTAGTCATTAATGTGTCGAAGACAAAGTACATGATGGCAAAGGGCTCCAGGGAGGAATCAGCTCGCCCGCCACCCTGAATTTATATCGACGATGATGCAATCGAGGCGGTTGAAGAATTCGTGTACTTGGGCTCACTGGTGACCGCCGACAACGACACCAGCTGAGAAATTCAGAGGCGCATTGTGACAGGAAATCGTGCTTACTTTGGACTCCGCAGAACTATACGATCGAATAAAGTTCGCCGTAACACGAAGTTAACCATCTACAAAACGCTGATTAGACCGGTCGTCCTCTATGGGCACGAAACATGGACCCTACGTGCAGAGGACCAACGCGCCCTTGGAGTTTTCGAACGGAAGGTGTTGCGTACCATCTACGGCGGAGTGCAGATGGAAGACGGGACTTGGAGAAGGCGAATGAACCACGAGCTGCATCAGCTGCTGAGAGAACCAACCATCGTCCATACCGCGAAAATTGGGAGGCTACGATGGGCGGGTCACGTCATCAGGATGTCGGATAGCAACCCGACTAAAATGGTTCTCGAGAGTCATCCGACCGGTACAAGAACAAGTGGTGCGCAGCGAGCTAGGTGTGTCAACCAAGTGGAGGACGATCTGCGGACCCTACGCAGAGTGCGGAACTGGAGACAAACAGTCATGGACCGAGTGGAATGGAGGCGGCTACTATGTACAGCAGACACCACCCGGCCTTAGCCTGACCGGTAAGGTAAGGTACGAGCTGCCAAAGCAATAGCGCAATGATGATATTTGTATAGTCAATTTGTATGAAAAACATCCATTTTGTACGGATTTTGTTCGAAGAAATCGACAGATAATGAAAATGCCAGTAACATGAAATTAAGCAGTAAATTATTTTCCAAAACATTCATTTAAGCTCCTACTATGATTTGGCAATTTTTGCCAGATATTTTCAAATCTGGACCACTGTGTGACGCGCTGGACAAAGCAGCAGCTCTTTGTTCCAGTTGGAATCCAGGCTATGGACAATTTCTGGTAGCGTTGGATTAAATAGTATCTCTCGGTGATGACAACTTGCCCATATAGCCACAGCTGCATACCATCTAGACCATGGTCAGGGATGGTGGGTTCGAATCCCAGTCGATATAGGAACTTTTCGTAATGGAAATTTTCTTGCTTTCCTTGCTCAGGGATGGTGAGTTCGACTCCCAGTCGATATAGGAACTTTTCGCAATGGAAATTTCCTTGTTTTCCTTGGGCATAGAGTATCTTCGTGCCTGCCACACGGTGTACACATGCAAAATGTTCATTGGCAGAGGAAGCTCTCAGTTAAAAACTGTAGATATGCCCATAGACCTCTAAACTGAGTCGATGCTTGTACTTCTGTTTCGATGAATCACATGTATAAGTAAGAAAATTTGTTTTGGTGAAGTTTCGTTTAGCTTTTTTCCGGTTGTCCTAATGTCGTTCGGCCGATCGCCATTTGGCCGAATGCTTTCTGGTCGAATGGGTCGTCTGGATGAATTATTATCAAATAATTTAGAGGTTTCTGATTTATCGACCGTATTCTATAATTAACTTAATCATTTTATGGCTATATCGGTATTTTTCTACTCAGAGTATAAGGGAGTAGAGATCAAAGTGGATAATGAAATTATAGATATGATAGTATTCGCTAGGTTGCGAACAAGTATGAAAATTTATAGAAGGTGAAATTAGGCAAGTAGGCCATGTATTGAACGAATCGTCGAATGCGTGAAACTTCTGCCGTACGACCTGTGTTTTTAAACAGATCGGCTTGGTTGGTAGTTCATACCACCTTACCTTGCCTGAAACTTTGGCCAGTTTTGAGTCTGCAGACCGATATAGCCATATAACGATTAAAATAATTTAGAGGAAGGTTTTGACATTCTAACTACCAATATGATTCTCAGAAATATTTCTTTCTTTTAACTATTGGCTATCATTTCTATTTTTGGCATTCAGGGATTAGTTGACGTTGAAACTACCAATATTTTATCAAAGTTTTTTCCTGCTTTGAATCATTGGCTGTTCTTTCGAGTTATACTTAGGTTCATCATACATTTTTCGGCAAAATGGCATTTGACCAAATGACCCTTCTGCCAGATAACGTTCAGTCAAACGACATCCGGCTAAATTGCATTCAGCCAAAATGTATATGAAACTGAAACACGAACTGAAAAAATAATTTAGTCAGGATATGTTCTAACCGGGAAATTGCTTCCACCAAGTCCTTAAACAGTTTCCGCTAAAAAAAATCCTTAGAAGTGAGAGTAGGCGTCACTGTATGTCACTTTCTCGAGAAGTTCATTTACAAATTACCCCAACAATTCTTTAAGGAATTTAATGAGGATTTGCTTCTAAAAGCTCCTACAGGAATTGCTCCAAGAATTTCTACAGGATTTTTTCCATGATTTCCATAAGAAATTGATGCTGATTTCTTTCAGGAATTATTATGGAAATTTATTCGAGGGCTTCAAAAGGAGCTTCCTTCAGGAATTCTTAAAATATTCTCCTAGAAATAGCTCCAGAAGTTCATCAAATACTTACTTCATGGATATCGCCTGAAAATCCAGCAGATATTCTTCCAGGAGTTGAAGAATTCTCGCTGGAGTATCTTTAGAAGCTCTTTTTAAAATAAGTTTAGTAGTCTTTTGGGAAATTTCTCTAGAAATTTCTCGAAATTTCTCCAGGAGCTATAATTTCTTTTAAAAAAATGTGTTTTTGAGTACGGAGTTCCTTTTGAAATGGTATCTGGAATTCCCCTAAGAGATACTTTAGAGACTACGAGTTTCTTGAGAAATATCTTTAGTAAGATCTTCAGGAACTTTTCCTCAGTTTCCTCAGAAAAAAACTTCTTGGCATTCTTTCTAAAAATTATTTTGGGATGTATTTCGAATTTTTTCTAGAATTTCCATTAGAAATTCATCCAGGGCATCTTAGGGAAAACATTCAAGAGTTATTTATTACTTCATGTGTTCCTCCCGGAAAAATACCTGCAAGATTTTGTTCAAGATTCAGAGAAACTTTTAAACAAACATCTGCAATTACTGCTTAAATAACTCCCTAAACAGAGCTGTTAGAATTGTTGACAAAGCTCCCAAAAATGTACCAAAGAGAAATTCTTACATGGAAGTCTTGGAAAATTTATGAAAAAACTCACGAAAAAGACCCTACTGCAGTTCGTATTGTAGCCTCTGAAATTTCCTGAGAAAATTTGGATGGAAATTTTGAAGAAATCCAAACATCTTATTGAGAAAGTTTGGAGAAATGGCTGCCAGGAAAGTTTACGAACATCTCTGAGAAACAAAAGTGGTATTTTCAAAAATGCTACTAAAATTCTAAGAACTCTATTAACTTGCATCACATGATTTGGAACTTTTTGACAAACTCTTGGCGGAATTCCTTAATGATCTATCTGAAGAACTATAGGGCTTTCTGGAGAAACTCCTTGCATAAAATGCTGTTAAACTGCTTCGAAGAACTTCTTAAGGTTCTTCCATGAAGAATGCTTGAAGGAATTCCTAAATATATCTCGGAGACATTTTTTTATAGAATTCATACTCTTATCACTGAAAAAATTACCGATGGAATCCCATTTGAACCGTTGAATAAATTTCTGTAGAAATTACACAGCGTAACATTTTTTTGTCTCAAGTGCAAACTTACAGGGGATAGACAAAATGATCGGGACAGGCAAAATTTTCGCTTCTCAAAAAAAAAAAATCAAATAGCTGTAACTTTTTGAAAAGTGCATCAAATATTCTCAATTTTTTACTGTATGTTCATCAACTAGTTGTGCATTAGTGGACAAAATTTGGAAAATATCGGACTATTCTGCACGAAGTTATAAGGATTCTAGAAAAAGGTATATTTATCCGATAGCCAACTTTGAGCTGTTATATCTCGGGATTCAATGAACCGAAGGCAATGAAATTTTGACCATTTATGACTTATATAATGAGCTTCAAAAAACTTTTGACTCAACTTGAAATTCTCAACGTGGAAGAAAATTATAACGATTAGATTATTTTTCTAATAAAACACCAAATTTTCTTAAATTTTAACATCGTTTCAAAATTCAAGATGCTTATTTTAGTTCATTTAAATTCCCTCTAATTGTCTTGAACACAGATATGTGTTGTAAGAAAGTATCAATATGGCCGCCGATTCAATGAAAAAGTAATGGGATGCATACTTAAAATAGATCAATTTACTCAAAAATCACAATATTAACTAAATCGCTATAATTTTTTTTTTGTTAATAATTTCAAGTTGCGTCAAACGTTTTTCAGAGCTCATTATATAAGTCATGAATGGACAAAGTTTCATTGCATTCGGTTCATTGAATCCGGAGATATAACTACTCAAAGTTGGCTATCGGATAAATATACCTTTTTCTAGAATCTTTATAACTTCGTTCAGAATAGTCCGATATTTTCCAAATTTTGTCCACTGATGCACAACTAGTTGATCAACTTACAGTAAAAAATTGAGAATATTTGATGCACTTTTCAAAAAGTTACAGCTATTTGAATTTTTTTTTTGAGAAGCGAAAATTTTGCCTGTCCCGATCATTTTGTCTATCCCCTGTATGTGTCTCCGAAGGATTTTATGCCGCTGAATCTGAATCCGGGCTCAGATTTGCTCCAACACGTCGCAATTTTGAGCTATATCTCAATTTATAGGGCAAAATATGCGATTATGGGCTTTTTTGACTGCAAGCCATTAAGCATGGAAATATTTTTTTAAGCAATCAAAAGGTTAATCGGTCGATTAACATCTAAATTAACGACTCATGCAAAATATTTCGTTTTACCTAATCAAATTTAATTTAGTATGAAAACTTGCATGCAACTTTTAGAGGGTGACTTGTATGGGAAATATCGTACCTAACATAAAACGCTTAAAACTATCAAATTCGATTTGGTAGAACGAAATATTTTGCATGAGTCGTTAATTTAGATGTTAATTGACCGATTAACCTTTTGATTGCTTAAAAAAATATTTCCATGCTTTATGGCTTGCAGTCAAAAAAGCCCAAAATCGCATATTTTGCCCTATAAATTGAGGTATAGCTCAAAACTATGATGTGTTGGAGCAAATCTGAGCGCGGATTCGGATTTAGCGGCCCAAAATCTGTCAGAGTCACATAAGTTTGCTCTTGAGACAGACCAAAAGTTAATTTTTGTTACGCTGTGTTATTAAAGAACCTCATGGAGGGAGACTTGATAAAACAGCTCAAAGCCATGAAGAAAACCTGAAGCAACGTCATGCTTGGGACAATACATTAAGTAGAAGGAGATAAGAAATCATTCAAAAGGTACAAATTCTTCAAAATTTCTCAAATGTTTTTATCTTCCAGAGAAGTTTTTAAATCTACCCGCATAAACGATAACCCCACAGCGCAACATTTTTTTGTCTCAAGAACAAACTTATGTGTCTCCGAAGGATTTTGGGCCGCTGAATCCGAATCCGGGCTCAGATTTGCTCCAACACGTCACAATTTTGAGCTATACCTC
This sequence comes from Aedes albopictus, assembly GCF_035046485.1. Lineage (NCBI taxonomy): Eukaryota > Metazoa > Arthropoda > Insecta > Diptera > Culicidae > Aedes > Aedes albopictus. The sequence continues at coordinate 426,925,743 of NC_085137.1, forward strand.
AATTTATAGGGCAAAATATGCGATTTTGGGCTTTTTTGACTGCAAGCCATTAAGCTTGGGAATATTTTTTTTTTTAAGCAATCAAAAGGTTAATCGGTCAATTAACATCTAAATTAACGACTCATGCAAAATATTTTGTTTTACCTAATCAAATTTGATAGATTTAAGCATTTTATGTTAGTATGAAAACTTGTATGCAACTTTTGGAGGGTGACTTGTATGGGAAATATCGTACCTAACACAAATCGCTTAAAACTATCAAATTCGATTTGGTAAAACGAAATATTTTGCATGAGTCGTTAATATATATGTTAATTGACCAATTAACCTTTTGATTGCTTAAAAAAACATTTCCTCGCTTAATGGTTTGCAGTCAAAAAAGTCCAAAATCGCATATTTTGCCCTATAAATTGAGGCATAGCTCAAAATTGTGACGTGTCAGAGCAAATCTGAGCCCGGATTCCGATTCAGCGGCCCAAAATCCTTCGGAGACACATAAGTTTGCTCTTGAGACAGACAAAAAGTTAATTTTTGTTACGCTGTGCCATCAGACTTGCTTAACCACCCGTTAGGGATATACAATTCGAACAGTATGCGGTATTGTTGAACTTTTCCACATTGTGGTGCTGGTTTATTACGGTAATTTAGTTTTTTTTTTAACTCTCGAAGAAATCCCTGCATTTTTTGCCTGTCAAATGAATTAACAAAAAAAAATGCCGAGGTTGCAGAGGAGTTCTCGAACTTATGAAAAGTTTCTACAGCAATTCGTAGTTTTATTCCGGATGTAATTTCTGGAGAAATTCTTCGTAGAATTTTTGAAGAATTTTTCTATGGAATTCGTAGAAGAAGTGAAGGAATTCCTTAGAAAATGTGAAAATCATCTTGAAGAATATTTATTGATTTTTTGAAAAAATATTTGAAAATAGAAGTGAAAAATAAAAATTTTCGAAAATCTCTGAGAACTCAAGGGGAATACTGAAAATTCCTACTAAAAATTGTAGTCAATCTCTTGACTTGAGGATTTTGAAGAACTTCTCGAGAACTTCTGGAGAAACTCCTGAAGGCAGACTTCGAGAATCTCTTGGAGCAACCCCAGGACAAATTCCTTGGAGATCTCCTGGAAAAGCATTAGGACTTTCTGAAAAAAAAACTCTAGGACAAGCTATCTTGAAAGTACCCTGATTCCATTTCAGGAAGGAAAGGAAAAAGGAAAAATGCTACATTTTTCAAGGGCTGTTTGCAGTTCAGAAAGATTTTCTCAGCCTATCTTCCTATGAAGGTACCCTTCCTCCTCTTCCTCTTCTTGGCGTAACGTCCTCCTGGGACAAAGCCTGCTTCTCAGCAGGCAGTTTTTAACTGCACAGTTTTTAACTGAGAGCTTCCTCTGCCAATGACCATTTTGCATGTGTATATCGTGTGGCAGGCACGAAGATACTCTATGCCCAAGGAAGTCAAGGAAATTTCCTTTACGAAAAGATCCTGGACCGACCGGGAATCGAACCCGTCACCCTCAGCATGGTCATGCTGAATACCCGTGCGTTTACCGCCTCGGCTATATGGGCTCCTAAAAAAGGTACCCTTATCATATGTATCAACCTAACGATTTTTCTAGATTTTCCGTGAGCACCTCATGCTATCAGATTACCTTAATGCACAATGCACTCCACATGTTCTGGAACTCTTATGCGCGATGGAATCAAAATCGTGAGTTATGGGACATCTCTGCATTCGAGTCCGACAAAGCAAAACGAAGTTCCTCCCTCAGCACACCCCATCATCAGCTGCTTGGACAGAGCGCGCTATTGTAATAAAGATCAGCATCACCATCGGTGTAGAATACCTTCCATACCACCGTCGTCGTTGTCGCCCAGTTCCTATTAAGTCAGTCGGTGGAAACGCGTCTCATCGTCGTTGTCGTTGACGGCGGCGGACGCGGCGGCAACGCCGTTGTCAATGTCGCGGTCATGGCATCTACATACTTCCACCGGCAAAGTGTGGTGGTGGATACAGACTGTGCTGCTAATGCTTCATGCTGGCTGCTGCCGGTGACGGATCGACTTACCGACTGATAAATGCAATGTGGTGGCTCCCATGCATCGGCATCGTAGGTAGAGCGGTGTAGTGTGGTTCAATGGAAATCAGCAACTGGATATCTACAGAGCTAGCTATCCGGATAGCTAAGTCTGGCGTCGCGTCGCGTCGTCGTAGTAGTGGCAGACTGCACGGCGTGCTGACATTGACAGTGACCCTCGCGAAGCTATTCAGTGCTTTTATTGGTAGGATTTCTGGTTCTGATGGTGAACGATATGGATTTGCATAAATGCCAATGCGGATGGTTGTTGGGGAGATAAATATTTCCGAGGGAAACTCGTACATCACTTGCTAACGAAGTGAATCTCAACTGGAAGATGTTGAATGTTGATCCTGCACAGCAGATACGTTGATGGTGAATTAAAATGCTAGTTCTAGGATTAACTGCCTTAATGGTCAAGTTAAAAAATCTTGGTTCTGGTATTAAAATTGTTATGAGCATAACATGATAACATGCAGCTCACGCCGTGGACCTGGGATCGAATCCCACTCCCGACAAACTCACAAACTGTGAGTTCTTCCTCCGGAAGGGAAGTAAAGCGTGGGTCACGAGATGAATAAGCCTAGGGCTAAAAATCTCGTTAATACAGATAAAAAAAACGTTTAACTTAAAATTTCTGCTACACAGTCGCTTATCTGCTTTCTTCTTATTACCATTTTTACTGTTTTAATTTATCTTTCTCCTATTCTCACATCTTTTCTTATTTTCTTTTCTATTTTTTCTTATTTTTTGACTTCTTCTTTTTATTGTTCTTCTTACATTGACGTCAAACTAAATCTTGCTCTCAGTTTGCTCTCAGTATATTTTAAAACTTTTAGAATTCTCAACTGACAGCTAACCCCAACAATCTTTTTAATATATTCGTAGCGGAGCATATTTGCCAAGGAATCAAAGAAAACTTCCATAGTGAAAAAAATCATGTACCGTACCGAGGACTGAGCACAGCATGGCCAACTTTACCTAGTGACTTAAAGGAACACCCCAACACAGAACTGAATTTGTGAACCAGAAAAAATCACACCGTTCAATGTTCCCCCATGTTGTGAAACCTGCATTCAAGTTCGACAGTTAACTCTCAAAAAAACTAGCTGCACCTCTCAGGTGCTTTACGTAACACCATAACAAATGCCCGGCCTGGGTGGATGGGGATACCCTTGCCCAGCAAAATCGACTGCGACCGTTTAGCATTACCTACCTAGACAGAGTGTTCCATAGATAGGCAAATCTCACCGCGAATATAAAAAAAAAAACGTCCGAGCATCAACCTCCAACCGTTAATTTGCGCCATGGTGTTAACCATTGATGTTTCAATGTCATTTCTTTTATTTTCATCTTGAACGTTTTTTGAACCGTACCACACCGCACCACATCGTGTCGTGGTACTGTGTCGCGTCGTGGTCGTGGTCGTGGAGGCATGGGTGCGACTCTGATACGTGCTGTTTTTGTCGTATCAGTTTTTGGCGACTGCGAAACTCTCCGAAGCTTGGGACATATCGGGAGGTAGGTGGCCCCTGATGATGAATGGTAAATATTTGCAGCCGAATTCGCTTGTATGCTGATCGAGGTACGGTCAATGGTACCCCGTTTCGCGAGAAGTCAACGGGACAGTTCTGTGTTACTTTTCTTGTATGATAAGATGCAAGGAAGGGCTAAGCGTTTACTCCAGAAAAATGGCATATTACCAGTTCAACTAAACATGTAAGAAAATAAATTCGTACCGGAACAAAACCACATCATGATACTTAGTTTGTTTATTTTGCATGCTGTGCTCCACGTTTTTTGTGCCAACTGGATCTGCTGCAATTTTCAAATACTGGCTCTGCAGGGTTGTTGCACGGCATGCATACACTACATCTTGTCCACCTTGTCCATCCGGAGTTAATTCTCGTTACTCAAATACTTCAAGTGCCTGCAGGTCATCCTCGAGCAAGTTGCAGGACTTATGAACGTCACATTATACGTTTGGAGAGAGGTTTTTTTCTTGACTCCAGTTTCAACGGATGAAACGCCTTCATATTTCACAGGTGTAGGGCGTTGGTAAGGATCCCAAGTAGATCCCACACCACCTCGAAAGTATTCCCGTCCACCATACCAATATTTCCTACACTCAGCCAAATAAACGTTATATTATCATAAGGTGTAACTTATGAAATGGCCTTCAAACAATTCATAACTATTAGAATGAATTGAAAAAATAAATGGTATGGAAAGAATGTCATAACTGAGGTGCAAAACGGTATGGAACCAACCGATGTGCGCAAATTTTACAAAATTGTCAATGACCTACGAAGAAAAACAACGTCGTCTCCTGTCATGTGTAATTACCGTGATGTTCACTTGCTGACATATTGAACTATGGTGGTACTATATGGCCCAAATTTCCCAAATGGAGGAGAATGTGCTTCTAGAGCCGACCTACTGTTGGTGGCTACCGAGAGGAGCGAGCACTACACTCAGCCAAATAAACCTAAGATTATCATAAGGTGTATCTTATGAAATGGCCCTTTAAACAGTTCATAATAATCAGAATGCATTTCATATGGTCGCTTTAGACTGTATCGCATTAGACCCATTTCTGCCGGGATGTAGTTGCCTCTCCTGATGTCACTCACAAGTAGGCAAACGAAATAAAGTAGTACTCCAGGTTTTTTCAGTTCATTATTGGCCTCGGCATTATCCACCATGTCGCTGATCTAATTCTTGGTCAGGCCTCTCTTTGCTCTCTGCTCGGCTTCAGCCACCGTAAGGGGGCATCCATATACCACGTAGACAACTTGAAGGGGGAGGGGGTTCGAGAAAAGTCCACGCTTGTCCACGGAGACGGGGGTGGGGGACTGTCAAATGTCCTCGTGGACAACATTGATATAAAAATTAAGAAACAAACAATAATAACAAGTAATGTTCAAAACAATTTCCGAAGCACCTCTTGGAGCAACTTTTGGAAAAAAAATCCTGAGGAATTAAAAAAAAAGTCAGGAGGAGTTACAAGATGAAATTCCAGGAGATAATTTCAATGGATTTCAGTAGAATATTCATGGGAACTTATCATAAACATTAGCTAGTATTAGTATCAAGTGAGTCGCACACATTCGTAGGTGTTACAGTCCTAGAATGAGAGTTGCCTTCTTCCCGTCTGCTATCAAAGCACAAAGATTTAGGACTGATATCTGACTCTACGACAAGATCAAAGCAATCTGGTAGAGTTCTCCTAAGAACTTTCAAAAAAAGTTTTCTTTTAGAAGAATACCTGAAAAAATGTCCCGGAAAATATTCGAAAGATTTCCTAAAGAAACTTCCACAAAAGTTCCCTCATGGATTTTCGAAGAAACTTTTGAAGATTTTGCGGAGGATATTCCAGAAAAATCAGTGCAAAAAAATTAGAAGAATTTACAAAGGTATTTTTAGAAAACTTCCGGGAGAAACTCCTGACAGAATTCCCTGGGAAACTTCAGGAAGATTTGTCAGAAAAAAAATACAAAAGAACTCCCGGAAAAGAATGCAGAAATACTGCAGCATTTTTTGGAAGAATCCTCAGGAAAACATTCGATAGAATTCCTAATGGAGTTACTGCAAGAATTCTACTGAAACTCCTAGAGGAAATCTTGGTAGAAGTCTTAGTGAAACTCCTAGAGAAATTCCCGGTGAAAATCCTAGGGTGACACTCCTAGAAGAATACCTAGTGAACCCAATAGTATCTCCTAAAGAAATCCCCGGTGAAACATCTGGATAAATCCAGATAGAGAAACTGTTGGGAAAGATCCCGAAGCAACTATTGGACAAATTTTTGAAAGAATTCCCCGTAGAACCCCCAGCGGAATCCTAAGAAGAAGTGGGGTTTCTAAAGAAAGCACTAGTGAAACTTCTAGAGGAATTATAGGTGAAACTCTTAGAGGAATACCCTAAAAAAATCACTATGAATTCCCAGTAAAACATCTGAAAGAATATCCGGTGGAATTCCTGGAGGATTCCACAATGGGAAGACCTTTTGGAGAAATTTTCTCAACAAATTATGACAATCATGGATTGAAAAACATTCCGTTCAATTAAAAATAATGTTGTATTTCTTTTATAAGACTTTAAAATAAGTCACTCAAAGGGGGTTTCCCCTTGCAATTATTTCAATAAATTATAATTTGTACCTTATTACGAAAACTACAGAAAATTTGTGATTCATTAAGTTATAAACTGTATATAAAACATTGCTTAAGAAAAAAATCATTTTCAAAAAATTAAAAATATCAAAAACGGGAATTTTTTTAAGTTTTCTTCACGTGGACATTGGGGGAGGGGGGTAGGGGTCAATGTAAAGTCCACGCTTGTCCACGGGGTGGGGGAGGGGGTATATGGACGGTATATGGACGGCCCCTAAGCAAAATGCTCTGGGAGGTGAGCTTTTCGCCGTTACGACGTAGCCTTCCCGGTGTTTTTGAGTCATCTTGTAGGGTCCCTTCTCCTTGATGGTAGGGTCCCTGGTAGGGTCCCTTCTCCTTGATGGTGATTGCATTCTAGTTGGGCAACGGCCACTGCTCAACGCTTCGCCAAATTCCTAGAATGTTTACGACACAATTCACGGTTTCGAGTCATCAGAAGAAGAATTTACTCTTCTCAACACACAGATTCACTCGCTAAACCTTATAACCTAGGGGTCTCAGGAGGTTCCGGGGACGTTCCAGAAGGCCCAGAGGGTTTCAAAGGGAATCTCAGGGGCGCTTCAGGGGGTCTCAGGGATTTTCCAAGGGGTCTCAGGGGCGCTTTAGGGGTGTTCCAGAGGGTCTCAGAGGCATTCCAGGGGTCCTCATGATCGTTTCAGGGGGTCTCAGGGGAGTTACAGTGGGCTTCGAATGAGTACAAAGTGGTCTTAGGGGTAGTCCATAAATGACGTAGCATTTTTTTTGCCAATTTTCAACACCCCCTCCCCCACGTAGCCTATTTTCCCATACCTAATACATGGCTCGTAGCAAATTCAGGGACTTCCCCCTTCTCCTTTAAATGCTACGTCATTTATGGACGACCCCTGGCGTTTGAGGGGGTTTCAGAGGATAGCAGGTCACACAGGGTTCCAGACGGTTTCATGGGGTCTTAAGTGGTCTCAGGGGGTTTCCAGAAGGTCTTCTTCTCCTTGGTGCAACGTCCAAACTCAGCTAAGTGTTCCATGAGCACTTCCTCAACTGTCAACCGAGAGCTTCCTCTGCAAATGACCAGTTTGCATGTGTATTGTGTATTTTGTATGACAGGCACCAAAATGCTCTATGCCCAAGGCAGTTAAGGATCTAAATCATGACCCACGCTTCCGGGTCTTTTGGCCGAACGTCATTTGGCCGAAAGGGTCATTTGGGCGGATTGCGGGATTTAGGAACAAACTGGACATTATTGTCGTTGTACCATTTTACGTCCTGGCTCTAGTGGCAATTTGCCAATTAGCAACATTTCGTGCCTTCTAATTACAAGTTTTTTCAGTATGTTTCAGACACACCAGCTAATCTTGTAAAATTCCAGTAAAATGGGCAATATGCATCATTGTACTAGTGGCAATTCCCAAGATCCGGCTAAAATGTCACTGGGCCATCATTGTACGTTGGGCGATGTCATGCTTTTTGCTCAAATCATGAACAGACATACCTAAATTGCTTGTTATGGATCTCAAAACCTTTCCATGAAGCTGTTCATTGGTTGTTCCACTTCAGCGTTTACTTTTTGCCTCTGAGTAGTCGTCAAGGTTCCTTGTATTTTTTAGACACGCGTCAACCGGTGTTTCTGGAAAAACTCGATGCTTTCGCCAGCTCGGAAGCGGACCATGTGAAATTTCCAGAGAACTGTACACGATACTGCTTCCACACTCTTCTTGCATGGCACCTATCTCCAAAACCACAAAGTTTTTTGAACAGAAAAAATCACTGTAATTGTTATTGTATTTGTCAACAAATAGACATCAAAAGTTTTTTTAAATGTCCACCAGGAGCATTGTAATAAGCAAGAGGATATGTGCGATTACTAAGTGGGCCATGCTTTACGAAAAGTTCCTGGACTGATCGGAAATCGAACCCGTCACCCTTAGGTCATACTGAATACCCACGGCTTTATCGCTGTGACTACATGGGTGCTCAGGAATGCTTTAGAGAGTACAAGAAGATCTCAAGGGCGTTTGATTAGGGTCCCAGAGGATATCAGGGGGTACCGAGAGGTCTCAGGAATGTTTCATGGAGTCGCATAGGGCACTTGGAGGTTGCAGGGGCATTCCTGGGGATCTCCGGTGGTTTCAGGGAATCTCACGGAATTTCAGAGGTCTCTATGGCGCTTCAGAGGGTACATGGAAGTCTCAGGTGCGTTCCAGAGGGTTTAGGGGGTCTCTATGGCGTTTCATGGGGTCTGAGAGGAGTTCCTGAGGGCCTCATTGGCGTTTTTCCGAAGGGGTTTTGGAGGAGTACTTGGAGGTCTTACGGACGTTCCAGAGTGTTTCAGGGGGTAGCAGAAGGTTACAGAGGGTTCCAGGGGTCTCAGGAGGTCTCAAGAGATCTCAGAGGGGTTTCAGAGAGTCTCAAAGTTAGTTTAGGGGATCCCAGTGGGTTTCAGAGGGGGGTGCCTGCAGGGCTCAAGAATGTTTCAGGGGATCTCAGAGAGTATCAGAAGATCTCAGGAGCGTTTTAAGGGGTACCGAGAGGTATCAGAATATTTCAGAGAGTCCCATGGGTCACCTAGAGATCCCAGAGGTATTTCGGGTGGTTGCAGGGGGGTTCCAGGGGGTCTCAGGGGGCGTTTCAGAGGGTTTCAGGTTGTCTCTAGGGCGTTCCATATTATTGAAATGCTGCTCAAATCCCTGCAATCCCTCTGAAATACCTATGAACCTTTCAAACCCCTCGAAACGTTCCTGAAATGCATTGAAACGCCTCTTAAACCTCCATAATCCATAGCGAACCCTCGTGGCCGTGCGGTTCGTGTCACCAAGCATATAACTGTATCATGCCCTTGGGTGAGGGTTCGACGGTTCGACTATCGCTCCAAGTGATGAAACTTTTCGCATGAAAAAGGTACCTAAATTCCCCAGAAACAAGCCCGTGCACATTTTTGTGCACTGGCCTGCCCTGAAAAGTCCCCGAAGCTCTTAGAACCCCTTTTTTGGGCTCTCTGGGAAGTTCCCAGTGGGAACCTCCAGGAAAACCCCTTGGCCGCATGACCTGTTCTTGCGAACTATTTTTTTTTTTTTTTTCATTAGAGCTCTGACCTAATTTGTATGAAAAAAAATTGTGCACAACATTCCCTATTTGTATGCACTTTCTAATTAATGCACCCCCCGCCCATGGGGTGTATCCATTAATTATGAAAGGTTATATGGGGGAAAGGGGGTAGGGGTTGTGAAATCTTACGTGCCATACACAAATATTTGGTTAATAATACAAAAAATCTTACAAGGGGAGAAGGGGTGTCGCATAATCACGAATTTTCTTTACGTAATAAATGGACAGCCCATGGCATTAAAAAGGTTTGAGTGTATAAGGAAAGCACTTTGTACCTCTTGGGTGAATTATTTGTTGATGTTTTTTTTCAACTAACTAAGCAAAAATCAGTTCTCTACGATCTTGGGGGGTGATCGACGCCGACAAACCCGAGCAACGGGCGGCTGAAGGTAAACTCCCCTTGGTGGGTGGTCGTTACGTAAATCCAGTATGAATCGAAATAAAAATAGTAATACTTTTACTTTCTGCCGCAATTTCGATGGTCATCAACCTACAAGTCTACGGCGCACGCCGTAGACTCCATGAAGTCAGTTTTGATCTTTCGCTGATTTATTCAACCGTATTCCAGTTCCAGTCCAGGAGTACATTGACACACTTTCGGCCGCTGTTCTGTCACCGGCACCAGCACCGGCAACTGTGTATCAACTGGGTAAATACCGGTCAAAATCAACGACTTTTGCCGGTCGACCAACAACAACGCTCGACGCTGAACACGTCTGGTCTCCGATGGGATGATGATGTAATGAGGGAAAGATTTCAATGCCAACTTTTGAGTACCGCTGACCGCAGCAGCTGCTGCTGCTGCGAGTGCAGTCGGGCGGTGTGTGAAACTGTGAACACATCATGATCTTCAGGACGACCGGGCGGCGTGCGGTGCGTTTTGCAACGTTTTTAGCACGCTGGCTGCCATACGGGAAAGAATCAAAACAAACGAGTCGCGAGGTGTGAAATCACGACGGGACGACAGTAGTGTAGGTATATCAGCAGCTCCACGGTCAGGCACGTGAGATGGGTGTCAATTTGAAATGAACCGCGCGATGCGAGATGACTGATTAGTGGGTATACGGGTGCTGCTGACCGAGGTTGGTGTTTTATACCTACTGAGGCTGTTGGGTGTTTCTACTTGCTCTGAGTGGTTTTAACGGGATCTTGTGAGATGTAGGTGAAGGCGGTCCGTTTCATCTGCGCGTGATGGAATGTCACACGATAGATGCGTGGGGAATACTATTAACTGTGAAATAGGTGTGTAGGCGATGACAGGTTCTAGGCATTTCGTGAGTTATTAGGTGAATAAACCAATAGTTCACTCCAGCTTATAATATATTTCACGAAGTACACCGTTTCACCACGTTCTGATTTATGGATTGGTGCTAACATCGACTCGAATCACTGTCCATCATCAACAGTGTACGGTACCGGCGATCGCCACGGTGTGACCCAGGACGACTATACGCGCAGAATCTAGAAGCTACGTTTCTGGATGAGAGCAAGCTCGATGTGTTTTCCCTCTAGCGGACTGCTGGCTACAGTAAACGCAGCTAACAACGACACAGCCGATAGAACCCATGGGTACGTGAGACGGAGTTTGAATGGTTCGAATAGGAATGCAGATCGATTTTGGGAAGAAAATAACGCAGCGCGATCGGTAATACTGCAGCATAGCGCCCGGCAGAACGTGCAAAGAAGGGGAAACAAATGGTACTGCTATACCGTTCTCAAAAACACGGAAGTTCTACCAGAAGCTGAATGCAACTCGCAATGAACTGCTGAACTAACTGGATGGGCCTATAAAAGTAAGACACCTGTCTGCCACTCGTTGATAGTCAAAATACGATAAACCGAACCGAACGGCGAACAACAAAAACTCGTATATGTGTATATCCTCTGAAGAAGTCGACCTTCTGTGTTGCTACCGAAAACGTTCGATTTTATGTTGAAGTTTTAATTCATATTTGGCTCTGTCGCGCCCGCACTACGCGTAAACAACTTTTCATTGAGTATCTTGAGTGTTGGAAGCAATTTCAAGCAGAATAAAATCGAAAATTGTGGATTAAGTTCATCGCTGTTTGACCAATTTATTGTCGGCTGTTATTCTTCGAACGCACACACCGACATGACCTGCCGGAGCTGTAGTATGCCAATCGTTTCTGGTGAAGAAGCGATCGTCTGTGAGGGGTCCTGTGCCGAGTCATATCATGCAAAATGTGTGGGTTTGCCGAAAGAAGAGAAAATTACCTGCGTCAAAAATCCGCATGTATTTTGGATGTGCACTATCTGCAGTCGGATTTTGCGTGAAATACGCTACTCGGAAGACATACGAGCAAAGTTCAGAATGCTTCTGAATGTGAATTCGCCGGATAAACGACGTGTAACTGAACCTGTCAGTAGTGTAGAACTGTCTGTTACCCACGATTCGTTAGATGCCATTGAAGAATTAAAAACAGAAATCGTTTCAATCCGCAAAACACTGGCCGATCTTACTGCATCTCAATCGAGTATGTTTACCACGACTACAAACGAACTGCCATTAGCTCATTCGTCACCAACATCGCCGTATAATTCAACGCAAGAGAATCGCACATGTAACCGCAGAGAAGTAATTCCACGGCAAATGGGTACCGATGGTCATCAGGAAAGTCGGAACGAGAAGTTTTGGATCTTTTTCTCCCGAGTGAAAAATGACGTCACCGAAGATCAAATCCGTTCCATGGTTGCAGAACGTCTTGAGAGTACCGATGAAATTGTTGTGCGGAAGCTAGTTGCGAATTGGATGGACTCGTCTCAACTTCCTTATGTTTCTTTCAAAGTGGGAATAAATTTGAACTTCAAGGATCGTGCGATGCGTGCTTCAACGTGGCCTAGCGGAGTATGGTTTAGAGAATTCAGAGAAAATAGTTATACGTGGCAGCCTTAAGTAAGATTCAAACTTAGATCGAAGCTTTGTGTGTATTTGAATGTATTTATGTTTTGTTTATTATATTCTGTATTATTTGTATTCATCTAGATTTAAGGTTCAATAAGATCATTATAAGATTCGTTGAACGTAACAAATAAATAAATAAATAAAAAAAAAAAAAAAACAACGTCAGCCTATTTATTGCATTTATGAGTACAATTTCAATTTTTTATGAAGCGTTTGCATTTTTTTATGGATCATTTCAATATTATTTATTGGTGCAAAATTTCACTTTTAATGAGAAAATTTTATGTTTTACCGGTACATTTTTTATAAAGTATGGAACGTTTTCAATTCATTTATAGGTAACTTTTCACATTTTCATGGAACATATGTTCATTATTTATGGAGCGCTTTATGATTTTCTATGGAGCATTTGCAATTTGTTATGGTTGCAATAACCTTTTGCCAACAGCAACCGGAGGATCGAAAGAAAGGGTAATCTGCCTCATTCACATGAAAGGGGACGATTTGTCATTTGAGATCTTCAACTTGGATATCGTGAGAACTTACATGTCTAATTAGATTTCAACATCAAGCGGGCGGTAGTTATCAAAACAAAAACATTGTTTTGGTAGTGATGGAAGCTTAATTTACGCCAAGTTAATTTTGTTTTTTCGAAAGTGTTGTGTATGTTTATTGAATTTTATTTCTTCAACCATTTAACCTAAAATTTACTGCTATTTTGTCCACTAGGACACTGCGTGAGCGATTCCATCCCGTAACGAGGATAGATCACCTTATAGAATGGTGCGTTGCGACGTAAGATCTACCAAATGCAATTTTGATCTTGAAATTTTCCTGCCTAAAGTAATCAAGCAGTAGTTTACAAATACTCCAAGATCAAAGTTTGATGCACTTTTTTGATGTTTATGTAATATTTTTGTTTAAATTTTGCTGCTAAACAACGTTTTATTTCAGCAGGATTCAGGTAAATTTATTGTATGATACAATTAATATTGTAAAAATAAATATTTGTAGCGAGCGTACCATTAATATGTAGCTTATTCGACATCAAGGTTAATGTTATCTAATATTTCAGATTCTCAATCGAAAAATCAATTAACTCAAATAAGTGCCATTAAGATGAAGAGGAAACCAGGACATATTTGGCAGATAACTAATTTGAAGCATTCTAATAATGGTGTGTCTGAACATTGGAGAATTGTGTCAGTCTTGTCGAGAAGTCAGAGATAAGTCTCCAATCGTTGTGTTTTGGTATCCGACGGGAAGGAGGCAATCCTCATAACTGTGGTCTAGGGTTGTAATACCTACGAAACCTGTGCCACTTGCTTAATGCTTATGTTAACTTTTTCCAGGTAAATGATTAAACCTTTACAATTTCTCATTCTCATACGCTTTTTCGCCAAGGAAAGCATCCCATTAAACCCTAGAAAATTTCCAACTCCAAATATCTATGAAGTGGGCCAAGTTCTTGGACATATTCTGAGTAGATATCTAATCAGCATTTCCTCCCCATTCCCGCTGATCGTAAGGACCTGGCTAGGTGTCGAGAGTTCGTTAAATGAAAGATTGGTCAAGTCCCAGGCAACTTATCTGGCGCATTAAACGTCTCTGTCGACAGCCACCCCATGATGTGGCTATGCTATGCTATACTAGGACACTACGTGAGCGATTCCAATTGGCAGCTGCACTTACACATCATACAGCGCCTAAATGTATTCTATACTAATGCTACTATATCGATCTGGTTTCCTTCGCGCTGCTTCACTTTTCTACCCTGTCCATGGTAGAATGAATGAAGGAATTTTGCAAATAAAGAGTTTCTTTTAAACGGATATTTCAATGAGATTTGTTTTATGTTTGTGTAAATCCTTCGACAGTTTTTTTAATGTTTTTGATATATGAAAAAAGCTACACGGAAATTCATTTGGATTTTGTTCTTTGGAAATTCCTTTTGAGTGCAAATTTTTTCGGCAATGCATTTGGGAATTCCTTCAGCTGAGCCTTTGGAAATTGCTTCGGTAATTTCTTTTAAAACTTTTTTGGCAATTGCTTTGATACTTTCTCGATAATTTCTTTGAAGTTGGTTATTTCAAACTTTTTCGGTTTTTTTTAATGCATTGGTATGGGGTATTTTTTCGACATTTTTTTAAGATTTCCTTCGCACGATTGTTTACTTTTTGGTGGTTCCTTTGATCAGCAATTTGATTGTGTTATTTTTTTATTTCTAGGTTACAACGATTCAATTTAAATGTCTACGGTGATTTCTTTCAGATTTTTTCTACACTTTTTCAGATTTTATATGAAAATTTTCTTGTAAGTTCCTTCAACAAATACTGCGGCAATTTGATTTTTTTAATGATTTTGGCAATTACTTAGAAGTTTCTCAAAATTGTTTTAAGATTTTCCTTGATAATTATTTTGAAGTTTGTTAAGTAACTCTTTATGTAATTTTTTCGGTTATTGTTTTAATAACTACATAATTCGGTTCGATCAATATTCTACATATGTGCGAAAAATAGCTGGAAGTAAATCGCAAAGATGGTGTATGACGAATAGCATCTAAAGGTGGATTTCTTGAAGTGAAACACATTATTCAAACAACACGGATGACCACTTTAGAGACTAGCCATTGTTTCTTCGGGAAAAGCTTTTACATCATAGATTTGAGTTTAGATTGTTTTCGCCATACAATCTAATAAAATGATTTTACTTATGGAGCGGCCATGTGATGGTTAAAGCACGTGACTATCACGTCGAGGGCCTGGGATCGAATCCCACTCTTGACAAACTCACAAAAATGTGAGTTCTTCCTTCGGAAGGGAAGCAAAGCGTGGGTCCCGAGATGAACTAGCCAAGGACTAAAATTCTCGTTAATACAGAAAAAAAATACTTATACTGATCAAATGTGAACGCGCCTCATGCGGGTAATCCGTTGCTTTGATACTTCCTTCGGTTATTTCATTAAAGTTTGTTAGAGTATTTCTTCGGAAATGTGTCAATAATTGTCCTGATCATTTCTTTAGAGCCTCCTCCTCTTTACTTTCGTAGAAAATTTCATTTTTAGATTTTCTTTTGAAATTTTCTTATATTTCTTTCGGTCAACCTTTTTTTCGGCATTGAGATATCTTTTTAACCCTTTTTTGTTTTAAGTTTCTTGTAAATTCCCGCAGCAATTCAGCAACTCCTTTGGTTTCTTTTGTGGACAACCTTCAGCATCTCATTAACGAGTTCGTTAAGCAGTTTCTCAGTTAAAAATTGTTCAGGCATTTTTTTTTTTTGAAAATTCAAAAAATCCTTATAGTAATTGATAAAGCAACTTTCAAAGATATTACAGAAGGCAGTAACAAAAAATAAGAAGGAACAACAAAATGTCAGTGTCGAATCATTTTCTGGAAAAAAATAACAAAGTGAAGATAAAACAACCTGAAAGTTCGAGAAGTAATTGTCAAAGGAACTCCTATGGGAATTTGCGAAGGACTTTTCAACGGAATTGTCCCAATTTATTCCCAAAGATTTTCCTAAACAGCTGCAAGCAGTTTCTGAAGGAATTTTCCAAGTGAATACCAAATGAATTTAGCAAAGGAGTTTCCGAATTTCAAAAAAAAAATGTCGTAAAAGTTGCTCAATGGTTTTCCTAAAATATTCCACAAAAGATCAGAAAATTGATCGCAGTGATAAGTAACACTACAGAAAAAAATATTTCTATAAAACGAATTAGTGATCTATTTCAAACCTATAACATTTGTACCTAAACATGATTGTTATGTGCACATGGGTGTCCGGCCATTTGGTCGAATGCCGTTTGGCCGAACGCAATTTGGCCGAATGGTTGTTTGACCGAATGCCGTTTGGCCGAATTACGTTCCAAAGAATTTAGAGGAAGTTTTTAACATTCCAGCTGCCAATATGGTCATCAGAAATATTTCCTTTTTTTAATCATAGGCTATTCTTCTAGTTTTGATGTTCAGGGTTGAGTTGGCGTTGAACTTGTTAATATTTCATCAAAGATTTTTCCTTCTTTAAATCATAGACTGTTCTTTTGAGCTATACTGATGCGAGGAATAGTGACATGGTCACTTAAGTTCATCATTTATTTTCGCCCAAACGGCATTCGGCCAAATGGCGTTCGGCCAAATGACCCGGAACCGTGCACATGATTGTTTTTTTTTTTTGCATTAAAACGAAAGAGTTGTATCGATAAAGGTTCAGTTCGATCCAAAAATACCAATTTCCTGTATTATACGTAATTTTGTTAAGATTTTATATTTCAAAAGTGCTGCAGCAAGCTCCTTTGAGGTTCACATCAGAAATTTATGCATACAATCAAATACTGTAGAAAATGCTCAACCCAAAATGTTCCAAGACCGTACCAAGAGAATCTCACCAGAACTCCAGAACTTCTTCATTAAATGCCATCGTTTCTGTAATTCTGTATTTATGTTCTCTACACAGTTTTTTTCGGGCTGCATGGGAAGAAAATGTTTGATTTTTTGGTCGAAATGAAACGCCATGAAGGACAACCACCCTGAACCCAGACCGTTGGTAGAATGGCTCTTGTTTCTTTCAGTGTCATCGGATCGGGAGACGATGACAGAGAGACAAAACGTAACTTGGTCTGTTTACCTTTCTGATCAGAGTGTGCAATTTTGAAAACAGGCTGTAATTTTTCTTGCTCTGTCTAATATCTCAGAATTCTTCGTATTTTGATCTACTTCTGAAGTATGCTGTACCTTCAAAGTTGAGTGTTTGGATTATTTCCTACTAATGGAAGCTAAAGGATCTCTCTGAACTGATAGCATTTACATCATCCCACTCGGATGGATGTGATTGATGGCTTGCTGGTTCTCTCCTTATAATCGCTATGATTCATGGTGGGTGTAAATTCTGTAAGTTCTTTCCATATCAAAATCATATTACAATTCATCATATTTTATGTTTACGGGAGGAAAAAAAGCTGAGCGGTTGGTACGAGATGTCCCCACTCAATGGCTTTGTTGTGAAACCAAAAAACGCTGAACAATAGGCCTGGCCGCTTTAATGCTTGTAATGCATTTTCGTTGTACTGCAAGCATTAATAATGACAAGAAAAATTATAGAATTAGTCGTTTTTATCATTTTCAGGAAGCCATTTCAATGAATGGCTGTGTATGTGTAGACTAGATTAAACTAGACTAGACGGGAGGAGGGTAGGGTATTGTACCATTTGGGCAGGTGTACCTATTTTGGGCACTTGCCGCTATAACTAAGTCAATTTCAAACCGATTAATTTGAATTTTTGTACAGAGTTAGATACTGTACGTGCCTAACTCTATACAAAATTTTAAATCAATCGGTTTGAAATTGACTTATTTATAGCGGCAAGTGACCAAAATAGGTACACCTGCCCAAATGGTACAAGACCCTATTCGTTCATTCAATTATCTTGCGTTAGGTACATCATAATTATAATGAAACTGAATCAACAATTCCTCGCCACAACACCCATTTTTTGGCTGCAGTCCTCCATCCTCGGCCGCGTCCCCCATTTGTTAGATCGTTTCGCACCTGGTCCGCCCACCTTACACGCTGCCCTCCAGTTCTTCTTATACCATCCGAATCTCTACTGAACACTAGCTTTGCAGAGTTGTTGTCCGGCATTATCACAAAATGTCCTGCCCATCGTATCCGTCCAGTTTTAGCACACTTCGGATGCTTGGTTCGCCGTAGAGTGCAGCGAGCTCGTGGTTCATCATACGCCGCCGTATACTGTTCTCCTGCACACCGCCAAGGATGGTCCTTAGCACCCGACGTTCGAACATTTCGAGTGCTATTTAATGTCCTCCAAGAGCACGGTCCCATTTCCCCAAGTCTCATTTCCGTAGAGAACCACTGGTCATATCAGCGATGATGCATCTTCGTAATTCACGGCTAACGTTGTTGTCTATCGTTGGATCCGAGGTAAACGAAGTCTTCCACCAAATCCAAAGGGTCCCCGTTTATCGTTACACTGCTGCCTAGGCTTGCCCTGTCTTTCGCGGTTCCGCCTTCTATCATGTACTTCGTTTTTGATTATCTATGATAGGTTAGGTTAGGTTAGGTATCTTTATTAGAGAGATTTTCAGCCCGAGGATTATTTATTATCTTCATTGTTATGAAGTGCTAATAAATACAATGCATGCAGCAGCAAACCGAGTTGTCCCACTGTTGACTAAATCTGTGTAAAGATGGTTTATTAGAGGAAATAATAGGAAAAAAAAACTACAGCTGATCATATGTGGAAAAAATAAGAAAATTCTTGCATTTGCGCCTGCGTTGAACCACTATGTAGCATTTGAAGGCATGTATCAAAAATGAACCATTCTTATACGACTACAGCAATGGCGATCGGAATACTGCTTACCCGGACATCATCAATGAACGTCCGTCCCTCCGACGTCATTTGGTAAATACGGAAACCTCATCGAAGCAAAAACACAAGACAATCGTATATGCATATCATGTTCCCCATGTGCGTGCGGGTATCGATTTGCATATCGAGCATGTTCAGCTTCGTATTCAAAGCACTACTGACTGGGCCGCAACATTGACGATCGTTGATCGCATACAGGGACCCAAGCGGAAAGGGGCTTTCAATCGATCGAACTGTGTGTGGAATATAACCAACAACTCTACTGGAATGCCACTTATGACACTTCGAATTCGAGTTTGAACTGGCGACTGCGCTGCTATTCAACGGAATTGATGATGATGGCATCGACGCGACGGCGGCGCCGTGATCGACTAATGTTGCATAAACGATAATATTATTAGCACTTGATTGTGCGCTTGACATTGAATGGTCGTCCCACACAGGTTCGTTGTGCTTTCGTGCGATTGCTAATTTGTTTCTACTGAAGTGGCCGTGACCGCGGCCACGGCTTGGCGGTGGCGTGGTTCAAGCAGGGTTCGGTTACGAATTTTTCGTAGCTCTAGGTGCTATCGCTACGCACGCTGGGTAGGTGATGATGAACTTCGGATTCCGGTTTTCTGTTGGGTTTTGACTTGGAGATATTGGATTCGTCCTTCGTTTTGGTGTTTTGAATACATGATTAATAATAGAAAGCTCCTCAATAGCGGAATCCGATTTCTCGTTTTTAGACAAAAATCTCAACCGTTTTATTTATACCAAGAAGATCGAAATAGCATTGAACAGGTGAAAGCGGTATCCAGAAATAGAACACAAATTTGAATAGCATCACAACAAAAACAGGATTAGCGGGGTTCGTTGGCTAATAGATACCCGAGGCGAAATAGCCCAAATGCAATATTGTGAAGAAATATGTTAATGTTCCGTTTTTCAACGGATTAATTTATATCCCTTTGAAATAGCTTAAATGTATTTTATTATTTAAATTATGATCGAAACCTACGATAAAAAGTAGTTTTTTGCCGACATGCAACATGCAACTATGGCTAAAAACGCATTACATACTTTAAGGTGTTTTAACAAACAATTCAACTTTAATGCTTTACTTACTTACTTACTTACTTACTTACTTACTTACTTACTTACTTACTTACTTACTTACTTACTTACTTACTTACTTACTTACTTACTTACTTACTTACTTACTTACTTACTTACTTACTTACTTACTTACTTACTTACTTACTTACTTACTTACTTACTTACTTACTTACTTACTTACTTACTTACTTACTTACTTACTTACTTACTTACTTACTTACTTACTTACTTACTTACTTACTTACTTACTTACTTACTTACTTACTTACTTACTTACTTACTTACTTACTTACTTACTTACTTACTTACTTACTTACTTACTTACTTACTTACTTACTTACTTACTTACTTACTTACTTACTTACTTACTTACTTACTTACTTACTTACTTACTTACTTACTTACTTACTTACTTACTTACTTACTTTCTTTCTTACTAACTTACTTACTTATTAACTTACTTATTTATTTACATACTTACTTACTTACTTTCTTATTTACTCACCTTCTAATAAACTTTAATTTCATGGAAATAATTCTCAGATGGAGCAAGATCAATCGTTTACTTTTCTGATGTTTTAGATGTGTCAAGTACACATTAGTACACAGCTAATCGCGTTCGGTAATTTTTACCGAAATCGCAACCGCTGAGCGTTCGGTAATGGATTTTAACGAAATTCTGTAAAAAATTAACAAATTTCGGTAAAATGCAGTGAATCAAAAGTCAACCATCGCGCAACAATAATGACAATGTCGCAACCTGAATTTGTTGCGACATTCTACCCAATGCAACATATGTTTGTCCCAACTTGAACAGAATAGGACAAAGATCGTGCACCACGAGTTTAGAGATTTTTAAGCCTTGCATCGTGATTTTCGAGCGATAACTTCGAGTCGGTAAACACTGCAACGGTGCTGAAGATGTATCATCAAAAAGTTTCGATTTTGGGTTGGTAATAATTGATTATTCACGAGTTGAAAAGTACGCAACAAATTCAGCTTCCGTTTTGTCTGCAACAAAAAATTTCGAGATCATGTCATTATCTGTTACCAGTTGGGATAAAGGGTAATCGCCTCCTCTTCTTTGTTGCTTGTTTTGTGCCTCTTTTGTCTGACAATTCTCTTCACTGAACTCTAATGAACTTCGGTAAAAATTTCTACCTTTACCGATTTTTTTCCTGTAAAACGAACTTAACGGTTGAGATTTCGGTAAAACATTACCGAAGTCGGTGATTTTTTTTCTAACTGTGTATGGTGTCCATTATGTTCCTAATCTATCTAAAGAAAAGACAAGGGCTCTCCCAAAGATGAGCCAGCCTAATAACACCAGCGCACAATCACAATCACGCAATAAATTGAATTTGCGAATTGTTCGTGTACAACCGGACCCGGTTCGGCTTAATTGACTGCAAATGAAGACACCGACGGTCCGACAGACGACGCCGGTCCAACCGGCATCGGATGTCGGTAGATAGCTGGATTCAAACGGATGAGCAAGACGGCTGCCGTTGCCGGCGACCACGGCTGGAGTAAAAGGTTGATCTATGAACTTGAATTTTGAGCTAAGTTTGTAGCAGGCGATCATAACCAGCAAATGGGTAATAAATGTGAGCGGGGTGCCGACGGTGATCAACGCATCAATTCTAAGCGGTGATTGCAGTCAGCAAAACGAATCAAGACTTGAATGTGAACGATTGTTCCTAGTTATATGATGTCAATTCGCGAGCTTTCGCGAGTAACAAAACCCGGTAGCTCACAGGTACATCTTTTATAGAACCTGTTTGAGCAGTCTTAGCCATTTTTGCAATGTGGTGAAAGGGATGGCATTATGATTATTTCATTTTTCACAACATTCAACAAAGATTATAAACAATACTATAAACAATCTGGATAGCAATTGCTTAAGCTGTTTTTAAAAATTATCAAATTTAAAACCCTTGAACTATTAAGATGAGATTCTGATTATTAAGAGCTTTATAATAATCAGAATTTTGCTGTAAACTCAATTCAAGCGATAGGGTATGGTTTGCCTTTGGCCTTTTTCATAAACCATATAGACTAATTTTGAGGTCGTCTCAGACCACCTTCCTTCGTTTGTAGAATTTCCAGAGTTTTATCCATACAAAATTTCAAAATGTATGGAGCGTTCACTTTGGTTTGACAAACCTAGCAAGTTTTTCTGACAGCAGATTGGTAGATAACCAACATGGGAGTACTGTTACAAACCTTTTGCTCTGACGAACCTTAGACGCTGTGTTGCAGTCTTTAGAGTCAACCAACGGACTTAAGGAAAGGTTCTCAGTGTGCATCCCACGCACCTTCCCGTAAAACATGCGTTATTTTGTGATAACGCATCCTTCGGCAATGCACTTCGCACCGCGTGGGTCATCTGCAAAAACCGATGATGATGGTGAAATCGGTCAGTCACCAATTCACAATGGCAATGAACGTCCTTCATCGGTTAGCGACCCATTAGCATTATTATTATTGGCGGCTTGGTATGGGGATACCTACATGACGCACCAAACCGGATTCTAGAAACGTGTAGTGACGCCATCGATCTGCACATTTAGTAGGAAAACCTTTTTGTTTGGTTCTAATGAGAGTTGCTTTTTACAGTTTAAGCCGTTCGCATACGGATATGTGAGTCACATCTGCTGTTCTGATGTTTCACTAAGAATTCTGATATGTGTACGTCTAGTCTTTGGTGGGGGAAATAATCTATGTGATTCGATTTGTTGAACTGATGAAATCTAAATTACCGTAAACAACCAAACTAAATAGAATAATTGAACATATTTATACAAACATACAAAGTCAGGGGCAGAGCCTGTTCTTCACGCTAGTGTTCTATGTGCACATCGACTGTCATTAATTGAGCTTTGAGTTGTTCGTTAGTTTGATTATAACAGCGTACTATTTGATGTACATTTACATCCTAAATGCATTTTTAGTAGTTTATGCAAAATGGACTCAATCACATTTATTACTTAACGGAACTGAAGTTCATTATTTTGCAGGTTCTAACTTCAATTAAGATTAATATTATTACCTATTATTATATTTATTATCGAAATTTTCAGCCTGCAGCGGCTGATTCATTTACGACCTAGGTAAGAATACGCGGTCCACGGTTTGGTAAATAACCATAAGAATCGGGCACCATCAACCCAATACATGTTGTATACTTAAGCATTTTTATTAGAACAATAAATACATACGACTTATTTAACAAAAATTCATAAAGCATGTAATGATGAAACAATAATGGATCATTGTATTTGTCTCTTTACAGGTAATTCAGCTGCTGGTGCACATTCTCTTCAGAATGCATGATAGACAGTAAGGCAAACGTGTCTTCGTTCTCCTGAAAGATTTCCTAAAAGGTAATTGTTATTGCGATTTGTGTACATTTTAATCGAGATTTCTAGTTCTTATTTAGGGGCCCATATAGCCGAGGCGGTAAACGCACGGGTATTCAGCATGACCATGCTGAGGGTGACGGGTTCGATTCCCGGTCGGTCCAGGATCTTTTCGTAAAGGAAATTTCCTTGACTTCCTTGGGCATAGAGTATCTTCGTGCCTGCCACACGATATACACATGCAAAATGGTCATTGGCAGAGGAAGCTCTCAGTTAATAACTGTGGAAGTGCTCATAGAACACTAAGCTGAGAAGCAGGCTTTGTCCCAGTGAGGATGTTACGCCAAGAAGAAGAGGAGGGGTTCTTATTTTAAAAGATTTAAATGAAGTTCAAAAGAGTTATGTTCTGGGCGGTGTGCACGTCGATTTCTTCATCTTTTGCTTGATTCAATCCACTTGCTATTAATTTTGAGCTCCCAGCCATTGTCGTACACCATACGCTTCGATACATTACAAGATATTTCGATTGGAGGAGCCTGAGGCTCGCCTGGCACGCTTTGATGATTGTTGTTCATCGGGTCTAATGGAATTTTTTACACTTTTAGAAAACTGTTCATTATGAAGCCGTTTTGGTGTTTTCCAGTTGTTGTCCAACTTTATGTGAAAAACTTAGTCTTGAAAAAGCACGAGGGATACCTTCTTAATTGGTTCCTTTTGTCACCCATAAGCCCCAGTAACATTTTGGTTCCATTCCATCAAGTTTAAAAAAAATTCTCAACGAAGCTTGTATGGAAAAAAGATTTCGACTTTTGCCGCTAGGTGGTGCTGTAAGCGTTCTGTCATTACCTACCATTTTTGGTTTTAAGATCATTACCTACCATTTTTGGTTTTAAAATAGGCGTGGTTAAAAAATCGTTTTGGCTCCACACCGCTTATTTTATTCCTTATCAGATTATATGCCTTCTCCCAAAATTTGAGTTCCTTCGGTTGAAAATTGAGACTGCAAAAGCCTTTCAAAGTTTGTATGGGAATTACTATGGGAAAACGATATCTTTCATTCAATCCACGGTATCATTTCCCAAGTGCCCTAGTGGGATAGTTGACCCTTGGTAATCCTAGGCTACTCTATCATCTACAACTTTGCCGAAGACCGCATTCAAATCGGAGGCCTCATTAATTAGTTACCGATTTTTATCCAGAATCGAAATCTTCACTCATGATGGGTTAAACTATTCGATGGGCATCACTGCATTTTGCAGTGAAACATAGTAGCCTTGATTTCAGTGTGCTATTTTTGGCCCCATATGCAGCAATGTTGCCTGCTGGGAAGCTGGAGGATCACTGTTAAAGTTTATCCAGATGAATACAAATCGATTACTAATTAATGAGGCGTCCGATTTGAATGCGGTCTTGGGCAAAGTGGTAGCTGATAGAGTAGCCTAGGATAACCAAGGGTCAACTAACCCGCTAGGGCACTTGGGGAAATGCTACGGTCGATTGAATGAAATACATTGTTTCCCATAGTAATTCCCATACAAACTTTGATGGGCTTGTGCAGCCTCAATTTATTTACATGCGTAGGAAAACAAAATAATGTTTCGCCTTATTCCTCGGGTCTCAAAGGCGCTCCAGGTGTGTTGGATGGAATTTCAGAGGCGTTCCAGGGGGTCTCAGGGACCTCACGAGCATTTCATTCGATTTCAGGTGACTTTAGGGGACTTCAAGAAGGTTCAGGAGATTTTTTTTTATGAAGTCTCAAGGGGTTTTGGGGTGTTTCAGAGAGATTCCAGAAGTGCTCCAGGGGGCCTTAGAGACTTCATAGGCGTTCCATGACATTTCAGGGGAATTCAGGGGCGTTTTAGGGTATTCCAGGTAGTCTCAGTGGAGTTTAAAAAGCTTTCCAGGGAGTTTCAAGGGGCTTCTTGGGCGTTCCAGGGGTGCTCCACGGGGTTTCGGGGGATTTCAGAGGCGTTCCAGGGGGTCTCAGGTAGTTTCATGGGCGTTCTATGAGATTTCAGGATGTTTCAGGGGCGTTTCAAAGTCGTTCCAGGAATGTTCTAATGGGTGTCAGTTGTTTTAATGGGCGTGCCATTGGGTTTCAGGGGCTTTCACGGGGTCCCACAGTGTTTTATTTTGCCGATTTAGTGCAATTTTTTAATAATGTTTAGTTAGACCGTTCATTTTTGCGATATAGTTTCTTCGGAGAAGTTTCTACATAAGACAAAGCGCATCTTTTGACATGAAGAATTGGATGATCAATCCACCTACAAGTGAGATTTTAAGATTGATTTTTTTTTTAAAAAAGCAGATAGACGTTCGGTGTCTTCGGCAAATTTGTGCAAAATGCAATTTTAAACAACTTTTTCAAAGACGCCATAATGCTGAATCTCATACTTAACGAGATATATTGCGTTGTATGTGCATAACCCCTAGAAATTATATATTTCATCATAACTTTTTAACGGGATTTTTACATTTTTTGCGTCTTCTACAAAGTTGTTTGGAATGAAAAATACATGTTTTCGCTGAAGATCAAAAAACGCTAGTTTTTGAAATAACAAAGTAATTTACAAATTACTGATTTTTATAGGGTAACATTGAACTCGTCTAACTGCTTTTGGTGCAAAATGGCGCAGAGAACCGTTTCGAATAATGAAACAACTATATTTCTACTATATGAAAATGGCTTAAACTTTTGTATGCAAGTGTATCCTTTATGTGTTATGGCAAATTAACAAACAACTATCAAATATTGAAATTTTCTTAAAACTTATTCACTTAATGAGATAGAGTGTCGGAATGTTTAGAAAAATTGTGTATTTTTATATGCTCAACAACTTTGCAGAACATGCAAATAATGTATAAATTCTGGTTTAAAAGTTATAAAAAATATAAATTTCTGAGTGATTTTTAATATGTTCATATTTTATAATTCGCTAAAATAATCATAGCTTTTTACAATTTCAAAAGCTAGCGTTTTTTCAACAAAAACATGTATTTTTACATTCCAATCAATTTTATAGAAGACGCAATAAACGTAAAAAAATCCCATTAAAAGTTTATGATGAAATTAATGATTTCTAGGGGTTATGCACATACAACGCAACGTAAAGTATATGATTCAGCATTATGACGTCTTTGACAAAGTTGTTCAAAATTGCATTTTCACAACTTTTCCGAAGACATCAAACGTCTATCTGCGTTTTTTTATTTTTTTTTCATCTCACTTATAGGTGGATTGATCATTCAACTCTTCATGTCAAAAGATGCGCATTGTCTTATATAGAAAATGTTCCGAAGAAACTATATCGCAAAAATCAACGGTTAAAATGTTATTAAAAAAGCGCACGAAGTCGGCAAAATAAAACACTGTGGGTCCCAGGGATTTTCCAGGGGCGTTCCAAGGGGTTTCAAGAGTGTTCCATGGAGCTTCAGCGGGTTACAGGGGTGGTCAAGGGCGTTCCAGAGGTGTTCTCAGGTGAGTCTCAGTGAATTTTAGGGGTGTTTCACTGGATTTCAAGTAGGTTCAGGGGACCCAAGGATACTCTAAGGGGTTTTCGAGGCGTTCCGTGAGGTTTCAGAGGGTCTCAGGGACATTCCAGGGATGTTTCAGGGTGCCGCAGGGAGTTTGAGGCCGTTTCGTGGGGCTTCAGCGGGTTTCAGAGGCCTCACAGGCAGGGTGCAAAATGTTAAAAGTCATTGACTGAAAACTGCACGAATTTGAATGATTCTGCACTGAATGTTCAAAACAAACAAATTCATTTTCGTTCTCCCTCTTAACACAGTCAGTCAATTCGTAGTCATTGATTACCTACGTTTATGGCTACGATTCCTTTCAAAATCACTCCACAACAATCAAATGGGAAAGATCTGCGTAAAGGACCGTTAAATGAAATCGAAACGTTAATATTTTATCAGCAATTCAACACTTTGTAAGATGTTTACAAATATTCATTGACTTTCATTCAGTTGACAAACGAGTATCGAGCAGATGAATATGAATATGCACTGCATATTATGCAGGCAAGTGAATGAAAATTGCCGCACGGTGAACTTGAACTCGTCTGCTCGAAAATTCAGGGGCATTCCATGGTATTTCAGAAACGTTTCAGGAGTGTTTCAGAGGATCCCAAGGCGTTTCAGGGGCGCTCTAGGGGTGTTCTCTGGGCTTTCTTCTTTCTTGCATAGAGAAGCCCATGGAGGAATCACAGGAGTATTGCAATTACAGCAACAAGCGTGGACAGCATTTTCTTTTTTCTCACTCATTCTCTTTCATAAACACGAAAAAGAGGGGATTGAAGGACGAGGCATGGTCCCATCTTTCATCCTTCTCTTCCTCGTGTTTGTTTGAAAGAGCGAGTTAGAAATGAAGTTGCCAACACTAGTAATAACAGCTGAGAATCTTTCAAAAATGTCTGCCGTGATTCTTCTTCTTCTTCTTTTTGGCTCTACGTCCTCACTGGGACTTGGCCTGCCTCTTTTCAACTTAGTGTGCTTTGAGCACTTCCACAGTTATTAATTGAATTGCGTCCTTTGCCTGCCATTGCATGAATTTGTATATTGTGAGGCAAGTACAATGATACACTATGCCCAGGGAGTCGAGAAAATTTTCCCGACCGGAACGGGAATCGAACCCGCCGTCTCCGGATTGACGATCCATAGCCTTAACCACCAGGCTAACTGGAGACCCCTGCCGTGTCCGCCGTGATTCCTCCAGGGATTATAAATTGTCTTGGAATGTTCCCAGTAATTCCTGTTTGAAATTGTCTCAATATTCCTTTAGGCATTATCGCTGCCCCCCCCCCCCCCCCCAGGAATACTGCTGATACTGCCTGATACCTCAGGCAGTGTCTGCTGGGAATCCTCTTGGAGGACTCTTAACAATAGTTACTGGAGAAAACCCAGCTGAAAATGCTTGAGGAACCCCAACAAGAATTCCTAGAGAAATCATAGTAAGAATATCTGCTGATAACTGAAGGAAATTTCTAAAGAAATCCTTGAAAAAACCTCTAGAGGATTCGTTAGAGGAATTTCGACAAGAACTCTTTAAGAAATCTCTGAAAGAATTCTAGGAGGAAATACAGGAAAAATATGGAAAGGAAACGTTGCTGAGACCTCTGAAGCAATCTCAACAAGAATTTTTTGACTTTGGATGAATATCATCAGGCAATTGCAGAGAATTTCCTTAGGAATTACCTCCATGAAGGCCAGATGGGAGTCTCAAGAAATTTCTACTGAGAGTGCTAACGAAATACCTTCGAGGATTCCTCCAAAAGTTTCTGCAAAGATTCATCCAAGAATACTTATGGCATTATCACTAGAAACTGTTGCTGGGATTCCTCCAGCAATTGCGGCTGCAATTTATTCAAGGATGTTTTAGAAATGTAGTGTTCCTGTTGGGAATCCTCTTGAGATTATTTTAGGAACTACTGCTGGGATTGGTCCCAGACTGCAACTAGGATTCCTCTAGATCTAGACTATCTGGCAGGAATCCTCCATGTTTTTCCTGGGATTCCCATACAAAACCTGCAAATAATTTTCCAGAAAGCTGTTGCTGCTGAGAATCCTAGAGAAATCTCAGCAAGAATTCCGAAAAAAAAATCTATTAGGATTTCCTGAAAGTATCCCAGTAGTAGTTATTGGATTTCGAAGAGCAAAAAGAATCAGTGAAAAAATTTCTGGAGGCAACATAGCAGGAAACTCTGGAGAACTTCAAGAGTACCTGGAGGAATGCTAGAATGAATTTTCGGAGTAACCCCAGAAAACATCCCTATCAGTATTGTGGCTTCACGGAATACCTCCATAAATCCTTGCTAAGATTCCTTCATGAACTCCTGCTACGATTTCTCCAAGCATTCTTACTGAGATTTCTCAAGCATTTTCAGATGGTATTTTTGCAGTTATTTCTCTGAGAGTCCTCCAGGATTTTCTGGACGATTTCCAGCAGGAATTGCTTGAATAATCCCAGTAATGCTTGTTCGCGCCCGTCGGACGCTCCGGAAGTGCCCCACTTTTCCCTACGCGAATGAGCTACGACAATCTAGCTCTCCCAAACGTCAACACGGCGGCGGCAACGGTGCGTCATAGGCCAAGCGAAGTGGTTGAACCAACCGTCAATTCCACTTTTTCTTTTCATAGAAGCTCTATGAAACGTGCGTTATCCTTTCTTGCAAGAAAGAAGCTCCCGCTAGAAGAAATTTCAACAGAAACTCTCAAAGGAATTTGAAGAGGATTTCCAGTAAGAATACGAAGAGAAATTCATAGAAAATCATTAGAGAAATTCAGATGGAATGTTTTAAAAAATCTCAGGGTGAATATCTTATGGAATCCAGAGATTGCTGGATGAATCCCTGCAGATAGCATCTACAAAAGATTGGAGCAATCAAAACCTCAAATTGTCGCTTCCGTTACGAGGAGAGAGGAACATCAGAACACATCCTCTGCTATGACAGAGCACTCAGCCATAGTAGGTTTAAAGTTCTCGGCGAGCCCTTCTCTAAGGGTCTGCTGACACATGGATCTTTTCCCCCAAGGACTGGGTTGGCTTTATAAAACTTGTCTCGCCATGATGGGGAAATCACATACTGTAACTCAGAATCTCTATTCATCAATAATAGGTTGTGTTGACGTCAGTCGGTACTAAGGTATCCCAGTGACAAAAATTTTATTGAGATAACTTGCGTACGTCCCAGCAACAGGGTATACCACAATAATCCTAAAATCTGGACGCGGTGATCTTCGTTCGATAGAAGACAGAGATGACTCCCATAAAAATAATTGGATGAATCCCAGCAAGAATTTCTAGATAAGTAATCCCGGAGGAATTGTTGGATAAATTCCAAGAAAAATTCCTAGAGATTTTCTTGAGAGATTCTTCGGAAGGAGGAAACATGAGGAACTTTTGGAAGAAACCCAGCAAGCATCCTTGGGGAATTTCTGGAATCTTTCGAAATCACATAAGGAACTTCTCTAGAGGAATAACTGATGGTACTCTTGAAGAAGTCCGCGGAGAAAGGCCAAGGAGAACTCTTGGAGGAATCCAATAAGAAAAATAGAAGGAGATGTATTTTATCATATGCCTTTCGGGACGGAGCGCAAAAAATTGAAATTTCCATATAAATGGCTCATCTTTGGCTCTCCAGAACTCTTAGATTTCCCAACATACCAACAATTATTTTTCCTCATTTGAAAGAGCTACTCTTTATCTATAGATTTCTAGCTTTGACTTCCTAGATAAAATGGGAATAAAAAATATGCGATAGATAAAACTAACTCGTTGTGATAAACATCGCAGGCATCGTAAACAAAAGTTTGTTTGCACACATACAAGTATAAGTAATAGCTGAATTTTTGAAGCAGTTTACATCACATAAAACAAAGACTAAACAGATGAAAAAAATATGCAAAGCTGTTATCGCTCAACAGCACAATGGATCACTAAAATAACTAAAACGGCCGCTATGAAATAAGCGCCACCGTAGCCGTGTGTGTTTGACATAACTCCACTGCCGTCACAATGTAAATGTCAATATACGGTAGCGCCTCTGTTTACACGCGATGAACGCTAGAAAAGTTGGCTTCATTGATCCATTGTGCTGATTCGTCACGGAAGAGATAAAGAATAACTTTGTAGAATACACAAAAACTCTCAAAAATCCCTAGAAAAGCTTATGGCGAAAAAAAAATTATCTCGAGGGATCCTACACAAAAAAATTACTCATTATCCCGAAATTGAGCAAACAAGGTAATGCTTTGTTCAGAAAATTTTCCAACAATACATTTTTCTGCAACTTTGGAGAAGACACCAATATTCTATCTTCATTTAAGAAAAAAACCAACTTCTATCACACTTTTAGGCGGATTAGTCACAAAGATGAAAATTCCAAAATGAAGAATTATGTATACAAAACAAATTCTCTTTTTTTTATCTGTATTTACGAGATTTTTAGCCCTAGGCTAGTTCATCTCGGGACCCACGCTTTACTTCCCTTCCGAAGGAAGAACTTACATTTTGCGAGTTTGTCGGGAGTTGGATTCGATCCCAGGTCCTCGGCGTGATAGTCAAGTGTTCTAACCATCACACCAGGTCCGCTTCACACAAACAAATCTCTTATGACACCATACCGCTCAAGTCAATATTTGAGGCTGCGAAGAAATGAATTATTGATGTGTACCCCAGTATAAAGTATGTAGCAGGTTCATCCGGAGATTATGTCCGATGGCCACACCCGATAGTTCCTAAACGATCCAAAATTGTTGATGAACAATATTCGGTGGGGGAGGAGTAAGTTATGATGGAAATAGAGTGAATTTAATTGCGAATCACGATCAAAAACACACTGTGTACCAAAAAACAGCCTTTTTTAATCTGACCCAGTGACCCACCGGAACAATTCCGGCCATAGGGACCATTCCGATGTTCTCTGTCCACTTTTACAAACTAGACATAGGGTATGTGTGCCATCAGTAATCTCACGCTCCTATATTAATCCTATTCGAAAACAAGCGATTACGGCACCGATTGATTCCGTTCTTTTTGTTTTCATGGGTGCTCACTTCTAACAAAAAATACAAAAATAAGAAACAAAAGAAACAGTGCTTCAATCCTTTGTTTTTCGTAGGATGAAAATGGGAGCTACATGCTTAATAAGGGAATCAATACCCTATGTACGAGTACACTGTAAAGAAATTCAAATCCGTTGAATATTCGCTGAACGGCAAGAGTTTTAGTTCGTATGCGCTGCCTCAGGCCAATACAGGTTAATAGTTTCAGCAATTCCTTCATCAATTATGTAGTCAAAAAAATGCGTTCAGCGGCATCCAGTTATTACTAGGGTAGGTAATCAAAAGTTGAACCAAATTGCGGTTTTCCGAGGTAGCGCAAATTTTGAGTGATTTTTTCTCCCACATGGAAATATTTTACTACAGCAAAATCTTATGTACATGAAAGCCACGATTATAAGCTTTCTGTTAAGTGGTAAAAAGTTTGTATTTGCACCGAATTTCATTGAAAAATTCGACTATTTGTCAACAATGATTTTAATCTTAATTTGTAAATAATCTTAATAATCTTAATCATCGTAATCATAATTTGAACCAATTTTAATCTTAATTTGAACTACTGGCGGCAGCAACTCGAGCATCTCCCACAACAGCCAATTTCGTGCTGAACAATAGAAAAACACATGGATCTGCTAATTCCCATAACTATTTTCCATTAGGCAGTGGAATTTCAACTAAGAATGTTCTAAGCTCTTCAGCAACTTGGAAACTAAATTTGGAATTTTTCATCCCCCAAGAGTAAACAAAACAACCACTAGCGCAGTCTTTAGGCCAACACTAGAAGCTCGCCCCCGTTTACTAGTTCAAATTTAGATTACAAACGGTTCAACTTAAGATAACATTCTCCAATTAAGAATTACTTAAATTTGATAATTTTATGACAAATAATGCGAAATATTATTCGGATGGTCGATCCTACGATAAATAAGCTTTCATTTGACGTGTTCACATATTGCGTGTGATACAATCATAGGCGAAACAACTGGGAGTGCCGGGGGTGCCAGGCACCCCCTAGAATATTAATGCATTGCTGTGAGATATGGGGCCATGAATGATGAATAAATGAATCAATGAATATTTGTTTGTAGTGCACCCCCTGGCAAAAATCCGTAGTTTCGCCAATGGATACAATGCATGAGCTGTACGAGTGCACCGAAAATGTGCTTTCTCTGGGGGGAAATGGATGAAATCACAGTGATTTTTCAATTGCCTGTTTTCCATGACAAAAACGCTATTTTCAATGCTTTAAAGCCCATGTTATCAGGTTATATTACGGAAAATTGTTTAACATCTTTTTCGGGACAATATTTACCTAAAAAGTACGTCGTTTTAATGAATTTCGAAATGGTTCAAATTAAGATTACGATTTGACTAGTTCAAAGTTTGATTTCTTACCCTATACGCTAAAATTTAAAACTTTGCATGAAAATTCTATTTTTTTTTCATCTGTACGCATGTTGTCACGCTTGATGACATTGTGAAACATTTAAAAAACAACGTAAAAAATTTTCGCCAAGTTTTAATATTCATTGTTGAATTTTCCTATTACTTAGAATAATGTAACATGCAATGATCATGCCACGCAAGATTCGTCATTTATGACCCCCTCACCCAATAATTAACTAAAAACTACCTTCTCTTATAAATTCACTTGCTAAACATCTCAACGGTTCCAAATCAAACCGTGCGTTCCCTACTGATGACAACACATGTGCAACTAAACAAGAAGATCTTGAGAAATTCTACGAAATTCTTGTGACTTAACCTTCGCAAAAACTATTTCACAGCTCCCACCTCCCTCTGGCTGGCTGGGGCTCATTATCGCCGCGACGACCTAGACTAAAGCGGAACAATGCGGAATCTCTCACAACCGACCGACCGACGATGGTCAACCATTTACGACCCGGCTGCCCCGGTCGTAAATGGTTGACCATCGTCGGAGACGAAGTCGGAGATTCGCTCGCACTCGCAATCGTAATCGCAAATGGAAGCGACTTTTGAAATTGGTGCCCATTCTTAAGCATGGAGATGGGGCACAGCAGCCTTAACAAGTGATGTGGACCAAAGGCCTGTCGCTTATATGGGAACGATTTCCTGATCTTTGACTTAACTTCGGTATGTCTTGCAACATCATGTTGCAAATTGGGACCAACTGGGACAGGTATCCGCCTATTTACTCGGGAGGCAAAAGATGAGCGATGTAGCAAGCAACAAAGATGCATCGCTCCCTCTTAGCTAGTACGAGTTCAACCGAGGTCACTCAGTGTAACCAGAAAACGTTGAAATCAAATCGTTTCAACAACTTGGTGGTAACCGTTGACTGCAGTGGTTCCCAAGTTGAAAGTACACTAACTTCAGCAAAGTTGGAACAGGCTAGATAGATTTGTACCGATTGTTTCAAACTTAACCATGCCCCTTGCATTAACTTCTAAAATCAATGACGTCTGGTTGAGAACCACTGCATTCGCTGTCATCGTCGTCAAAGTGTCGGTCGTCCCATCATCATCGGTGCTAGATGAGACACAGCAGTAATATACGCGAACGAGCCTAACGTCTTTGCAAATTGTATTATTTGCCAATTCATTGTACCTCACCATGCAAATACCGTCGTCGCCGCCAATCCAAACTCTCTTTAGGTCACTGACTGACTGCTGACGGGAAGGGGCGGGCGCATTATGCAACAATTATTGGCATACATGTGGAAAAGACTGGAGGAGCTGCATCAGCAGCAGCTTCAAGCTAGGTTTTAGTACCTCAATCTCTCCCATCATCTTGTTACAAGCTTCAGATACCTTTAGCTCACGAGAAGACTGTATCAGAGAAAATCACCGTGTTAAATTGAAATTTATTGACCAAATCTCCGCTAACCCTCATTTTCAAATAGATAGCTAGGGCGTTACGGAGAAAACCGAGGGGTACACAAAAGATGTTGTAGTTATAGACATCGTCACGGCCCCAAATGAACTCAATTTCTGAGAAAGCGCTTCCGTGCGATATGCACGACGACGTGACGACGTGCTTCGACGACATGACCCGAGCAGAAGATAATAACAAGTGAATAACATATCAAGGTATTTATCTAGAATACTACCATACCTTGATATGCCCTTCATTAGGTGGTAATAAGAGGCAAAATAACAAAAACGAATACCAAAATTTTGTATAAATAACACCTAGAAAATAACAAGTCTTGTTATTTCAATAATGAATGCATACCTAAAATTTCAATTACTGTATTTGTTATTCCAAAGTTATTGAATAACAAACTAATAACATTTCTTGTTATTAAATGTTTCATATGTTCGATGACTTCATGATGCAATAGCAAATCTTGTTCTTCGGTTATTTTCAATGCTAAACTAACAAATACTACATCAATACCAAACTCTGCTCAAATACCTCCAACTGTTATTGTGATGTTCTCATAACATTTCGTGCAATAACGCAGCAATAACAATTTTAGGTATAAGAGCACATGTTGCTCTTCGCATGGTATTTGTAAGGTATGCCCTTCTGCTCGGGGACTGTGGCAGATTTAGTTCCTGAGGATTATGTACATGCACATCACGGTATGCTCGATTTTAGTTTCATTATTGGTAACAGTAGTAGAAAAATAAAATTCTTATATGGCTCAGCCTCCCTGGAAAGGGGATTCCTGCATTCTTGAATCGCTGAAGTGGTATAATAAAGTGGTGCCTATCACCAGACACGATGAATAAGAAACTGCAGAGGAATTTATCTGAGAATTTATGACTCATATGTGGGGATAGAACGCTGTGCAGTGATTAATTTGGCAACCATTGGTGTTATCGGAGAAGTTTCTTGGGATAGAGATCCAGTTTCGAATAGGTGATCAAGTTGAAAGCATCGTAAGTTGATGAACTGCAGTGGTTAAAATAAGGAAAATCTAAGAAAGTTAAGTTTTCAAGGATACGTGAGTGATAGCTTTAGGAATTATTTCAAGGTATGTACTGCGAGATGCTAGATTAACCCTCCATCGCCTTCAAACGAATCATAAGGGGCCGTTTATAAACCACGTAGAATTTGTGAGGGAAGGGGGGCTAGGGTCTGGCCAAAGTTTACGCTCCCTACAAATTTTATAATGTTTGTGTGGACAAAGGTGGGAGGGGGGTCTGACATGGCCAAATTTGGGTTGGCCAAAGTCTACGATTCATACAAATTTTCAAATTTTTGTATGGAGGGAGGAGGGGGTTGAGATGGCCAAATTTTGATTAACGTTGTTTAACCCTTAACCGCCCGGGACGATTCTTTCTGACTTCAAATGGCTCGTTCTCCGAAACTAGGGCACCAAATTGCATTCGGTTTGAAGCATCATCAAGGGGAAGAGTGTAGCTTTACAATGGTTTGGCGGGGATCCCCCTATGACCCTCCCCCCTTTTCTGCGGGGCGGATCTAGGTGTGGCATGATCCGTAATATTACCATATGATCATAATTTCGACTGGAAAACAGCATGTTATTGTCGTTGTTAGTGACAGATTATTCTAAACATGTAATTTCGGACCTGATAAGGTCAACCGGTCATCCGGTGACTTCGGAACAGGTTCTGGGGACCTTGGAATCTCCGGTAGAAATGGCCATTTTTCGATTCTGATAGAATCCCATCATGCGACACCTCAAATTTCGCAGAATGCCACGCGTAATATAGTAAAACAAAGAAAAACTTTATTGATCGATTCTGGTCACCTGGTGACCTCGGAACAGGTTCTGGGGACCTTGGAATCTCCGGTAGAAATGGCCATTTTTCGATTCTGATAGAATCCCATCATGCGACACCTCAAATTTCGCAGAATGCCGCGCGTAATTTAGTAAAACAAAGAAAAACTTTATTGATCGATTCTGGTCACCCGGTGACCTTGGAACAGGTTCTGGGGACCTTCGAATCTCCGGTAGAAATGGCCATTTTTCGATTCTAATAGAATCCCATCATGTGATACCTCAAATTTCGCAGAATGCCGCGCGTAATCCAGTAAAACAAAGAAAATTTTTATTGATCGATTCTGGTTACACGGTGACCTCGGAACAGGTTCTGGAGACCTTGGAATCTCCGGTAGAAATGGCCATTTTTCGATTCTGATAGAATCCCATCATGCGACACCTCAAGTTTCGCAAAATGCCGCGCGTAATTTAGTAAAACAAAGAAAAACTTTATTGATCGATTCTGGTCACCCGGTGACCTTGGAACAGGTTCTGGGGACCTTGGAATCTCCGGTAGAAATGGCCATTTTTCGATTCTAATAGAATCCCATCATGTGACACCTCAAATTTCGCAGAATGCCGCGCTTAATCCAGTAAAACAAAGAAAATTTTTATTGATCGATTCTGGTCACACGGTGACCTCGGAACAGGTTCTGGAGACCTTGGAATCTCCGGTAGAAATGGCCATTTTTCGATTCTAATAGAATCCCATCATGCGACACTTCAAATTTCGCAGAGTGCTGCGCGTAATCCAGTAAAACAAAGAAAAACTTTATTGATAGATTCTGGTCACCCGGTGACCTCGGAACAGGTTCTGGGGACCTTGGAATCTCCGGTAGAAATGGCCATTTTTCGATTCTAATAGAATCCCATCATGCGACACTTCAAATTTCGCAGAATGCTGCGCGTAATCCAGTAAAACAAAG
Organism: Aedes albopictus; assembly: GCF_035046485.1. NCBI lineage: Eukaryota > Metazoa > Arthropoda > Insecta > Diptera > Culicidae > Aedes > Aedes albopictus. The sequence goes on from NC_085137.1 coordinate 426,963,043, forward strand.
AAAAACTTTTTTGATCGATTCTGGTCACCCGGTGACCTTGGAACAGGTTCTGGAGACCTTAGAATCTTCGGTAGAAATGGCCATTTTTCGATTCTAAAAGAATCCCATCATGCGACACTTCAAATTTCGCAGAATGCCGCGCGTAATCCAGTAAAACAAAGAAAAACTTTATTGATCGCTTCTGGTCACCCGGTGACCTCGGAACAGGTTCTGGGGACCTTGGATTCTCCGGTAGAAATGGCCATTTTTCGATTCTAATAGAATCCTATCATGCGACACCTCAAATTTCACAGAATGCCGCGCGTTATCCAGTAAAACAAAGAAAAACTTTATTGATCGATTCTGGTCACCTGGTGACCTCGGAACAGGTTCTGCGGACCTTGGAATCTCCGGTAGAAATGGCCATTTTTCGATTCTAAAAGAATCCCATCATGCGACATCTCAAATTTCGCAGAATGCCGCGCGTAATCCAGTAAAACAAAGAAAAACTGGCCACCGGATGACCAGAGTAATCAAAATTTGAATATCTCGTATACTAAACTAGGTGTTTATGTGATACATGTGGCATAGCTATTGGTTCTACTGAATTACTCTCGTAATTTAGCGAAATTTGCGGTGTCGCATGATGAAATACCATGATGGATGCAGAAATACCTCCAATTCAACAAAGAAAACTGGTTTGGTTTCAGGGATTCCTCCAGAAAATTGTTAAATAATTTCTTCGGGACCCTCCATAAACCCCTCCAAAAATTCCTTCAGAGGCTTTCTGGAGGAATTCTGGCAGAAATTTTAGAAGGATTTTCAGGAGGAATACCTGGAGGAATTCCAGGAAAAATTTCTGGAGGAGTTTCTGAAGGAACTTTCGGAGCGGTTTATGGAGTGTCCCGAAGGAATTACTAGACGATTTTTTTAGAAAATTTTCTGGAGGAATCCCTGGAGGAGTTCCTGGTTGTATTTCTGCAGGAGTTTTTGTGGAGTAGTTTATAGAGAAATTCCTTGATTAATTTCTGAAGGAGGTTTTGGAGGAATTACTGGAGGTATTCCTGGGGGAATTCCTCGAGGAATTCCTGGAGCAATTCCTGAAAAAAAAATCCAGGAAGGGTTACAGGAGAAATTCCTTGATAAATTCCTCCAAAATTACCTCCAGGAATTCCTCCAGGGATTCATCCAAAAAATTTTCTAGAAATTTCTGCCAGCAAGAGTTCCTTCAAGATTTCCACCCTTCCACGGATTCCTACAGAAAATCCTGAAGGAACTTCTCCCGGAACTCTGACAGGAATTCCTTCATAAATTCCCCTAGGAATTTCTCCAGGATTTTTTCCAGGAATTCCTCCAGGGATTCATCCATGAATTTCTTCAGAAATTCCACCACAAATTTCTCCAGGAATTTCTTTTTTGGAGTTTTCTCCAAAAACTCCTTCAACAAGCCTCAAATATTATTCCGGTAATTTCTCAATAAATTCCTCAAGGAGTTCCTCCCGTAATACCTCCAGGAATTTCTCCAGGGATTTTTTCAGGTATTTCTCCAGAAAATCCACTAGAAATTTCTGCAAGAATTCCTCCCAGATTTCCTCTAGGGATTCTTCCAGGAATTCCTCCACGGATTCCTCCAGAAAACCCTAAAGACTTTTCTCCCGAAACTCATTCAGGGATATCTTCAGGATTCCTAAAAAAAATCTTTCATATATTCTTCTAGGAATTCCTTCAGAAATTCCTCAAGGAAACCTAAAATATTTCTCCAGAAATTCCTCAAAGAATGCCTCTAGAAATTTCTCCAGTAATTGCTCCATAAATTGTTCAAGGAACTCCTCCAAAAATTCCTCCTGAAGATCCTTCAGGAATTCCTCTAGAAATACTTCCAGGAATTCCTCCAGATAAATCCTCAGGAAGGGTTACAGGAGAAATTCCTTGATAAATTCCTCCAGAATTACCTGAAGGAATTCCTTCAGGGATTCATCCAGAAAATTTTCCAAAAATTTCTGCCAGCGAGAGTTCCTCTAAGATTTCCACCCCTCCACGGATTCCTACAGAAAATCCTGAAGGAGCTTCTCCCGGAACTCTGACAGGAATTCCTCCATAAATTCCTCCAAGAGTTTCTCCAGGATTTTTTCTGGAATTTCTAAAGGAATTCCTCTAGGGATTCATCCATGAATTTCTTCAGAAATTCCACCACAAATTTCTCCAGGAATTTCTTTTTTTGGAGTTTTCTCCAAAAACTCCTTCAAGAAGCCTCCAATATTATTCTAGAAATTCCACTAGAAATTTCTGCAAGAATTCCTCCCAGATTTCCTCTAGGGATTCCTCCAGGAATTCCTCCACAGATTCCTCCAGAAAACTCTAAAGACTTTTCTCCCGAAACTCATTCAAGAATATCTTCAGGATTCCTCAAAAAAAAAATCGTACAAATATTATTCTAGGAATTCCTTCAGAAATTCCTCAAGGAGTTCCTCAAGGAAACCTCAAATATTTTTCCAGAAATTCCTCAAAGAATGCCTCTAGAAATTTCTCCAGTAATTCCTCCAGAAATTGATCAAGGAATTCCTCCAAATATTCCTCCTGAAAATCCTTCAGGAATTCCTCTAGAAATACTTCCAGGAATTCCTCCAGATAATTCTCCATCGCCAGGAATCCATCGCCAAAAAACCTCCAAGATTTCGACTATGGATTACTCCAGAAAATCCTAAAAAATCCCGGAAGTCTTCTAGGAAATTCTCGAGAAATTGCTCTAGGCATTTCTCCAGGAATTTCTCCAGGATTTATTTTTCAGGAATTTCTTCAGGAATTCCTCCATGGATTCATCCATGAACATCTTCAGAAATTCCTCATCAATTCATCCAGAAATTCATCCAGATGGGATTCTTTTAGACTCGAAAAATAATCATTTCTATCGAAAATTCCAAGGTCTCCAGAACCTGTTCCGAGGTTACCGGGTGACCAAAATCGATCAATAAAGTTTTTCTTTGTTTTACTGGATTACGCGCGGCATTCTGCGAAATTCGAGGTGTCGCATGATGGGATTCTATTAGAATCGAAAAATGGCCATTTCTACCGGAGATTCCAAGGTCCCCAGAACCTGTTCTGAGGTCACCGGGTGATCAGAATCGATCAATAAAGTTTTTCTTTGTTTTACTGGATTACGCGCGGCATTCTGCGAAATTTGAGGTGTCGCATGATGGGATTCTATTAGAATCGAAAAATGGCCATTTCTATCGGAGATTCCAAGGTCTCCAGAACCTGTTCCGAGGTTACCGGGTGACCAAAATCGATCAATAAAGTTTTTCTTTGTTTTACTGGATTACGCGCGGCATTCTGCGAAATTTGAGGTGTCGCATGATGGGATTCTATCAGAATCGAAAAATGGCCATTTCTACCGGAGATTCCAAGGTCCCCAGAACCTGTTCCGAGGTCACCGGGTGACCAGAATCGATCAATAAAGTTTTTCTTTGTTTTACTAAATTACGCGCGGCATTCTGCGAAATTTGAAGTGTCGCATGATGGGATTCTATCAGAATCGAAAAATGGCCATTTCTACCGGAGATTCCAAGGTCCCCAGAACCTGTTCCGAGGTCACCGGGTGACCGGAATCGATCAATAAAGTTTTTCTTTGTTTTACTGGATTACGCGCGGCATTCTGCGAAATTTGAGGTGTCGCATGATGGGATTCTATTAGAATCGAAAAATGGCCATTTCTACCGGAGATTCCAAGGTCCCCAGAACCTGTTCCGAAGTCACCGGATGACCGGTTGACCTTATCAGGTCCGAAATTACATGTTTAGAATAATCTGTCACTAACAACGACAATAACATACTGTTTTCCAGTCGAAATTATGATCATATGGTCATATTACGGATCATGCCACACCTAGATCCGCCCCGCAGAAAAGGGGGGAGGGTCATAGGGGGATCCCCGCCAAACCATTGTAAAGCTACACTCTTCCCCTTGATGATGCTTCAAACCGAATGCAATTTGGTGCCCTAGTTTCGGAAAACGAGCCATTTGAAGTCAGAAAGAATCGTCCCGGGCGGTTAAGGGTTAAGAACAGCCCCACGGTGTCAAAATATCGATTATTATCGAGCTTTCATGTACCTCGGATTTTTCTTCATAGAATGTTAGAATTTCGGCTATAATTTATAAATGCAAAATTTGAAAATATTCTATCGGGGAAAATTTGAGTTAGATGTGTTTTTAGCTATTTTCTAAAAATACTAAAAATCAATAATTACTATTTTAGCCCAAAAAACGTCCCATACAAAATGTATGGAAAAATTTTCGCCGATGAAATATTTTCTAGTTTTCCAATTATGAATATATAGCCCAAATACTAATAATTTTCGAAGAAAAATCCGAGGTACATGAATGTTCGATAATAATCGAAATTTTGACACCGTGAGCCCCTTTATGAATAGCCCTTAGCAGGTACCGTCAAATGGGGTAACTTGCAACAGCGGTGTAACTTGCAACACAATGACATACACTAAATGTGAAGTATTTTCTAATAATAATGAAAACTAGTATGCCCTTCTATTTCGGTTATAGAGATTATGCATACCAAAGATCGATTTAGTGGAAAAATAAGTTTTGTTTCTTTGTTTACTGTTTAGCTACACTGTTAAAACGGTTTGCTCATTTTATGCCATAAAAACAAGTATGAAAATCGTGTTTCACCTCTCCCCTATGGTAAGTGCGATAAGTCTGATGACCTTAGTTGCAGTTAGGGTACCTAAAAGTAAGCTTAGCCAAACGATAAAAGTTTAATAAACTTTCCTACTAAGTAATGTAAAAAATCATTATTATAGTCGTCAACCACTATGGGGTAACTTGCAACAGTTAAATTTGACAAAACCTTCTATTATTTATCTTCATTTCACGATATATTTGACAGAAATAACCGAAACGGATCATTTCTTAATTACGTAACGAGTTCATTTTCAAATGACAACTCATTTTTTTACATTTTTTTGAACGTGATTTTCAAACATTGTTAGGAAATACCATATTATGGAGTTTTATTTATGTTACATCTTTTTAAAAGTTTAATTTAGTTCATGGGTGCTTTAAAACTATTACCAACATCAATTCTGAACCTAGATGGACTAAATTATTTCAGCTGAGTACCCAAATTAATGACTTTGATATTTACAAAGTTCAATAGATGTGTTTCAATCATGTTATTTTAGCTGAAATTGTCAAACACCACTTCAAACTGAATACTACTTAAGGTGAAACGGGACGCCGTGTTATTTTTCCTATCTTGCCTCTCTTTCTAACAATTTGCCTCGCGATTTTGAAGATGGTAATCTCGAGTTCTATCGCACTGAAGGTGCTGAAAAACAATCAGCATATGCACTGCAAGTGAGCATACACAGTGATAGGTTTTTGTTGCAAAATATGAAGTAGAATCTGAGATTACCATCTTAGTAGCAACAGAGCAATGGCGGATATTTCCCCGACCGTCCCGTCCGCCCTTAAAGATGACTCACTCTACCTTTTCAAGAAATGACAATTATCATTGTTGACATTTTGTTACGAGTACTATGTCACGAAATCCATATATATTCTATATTTGAGGAACATGAGACCTGTTGTTAAATGATATACTCTCACTTGCAATTAATATCAACCCTTTTATGAAAAATTATATGTCAATTGGTTAGTGTACATCTTAACAATGCATTTTTCATGCACTACATCAAAAATTTACTATACGACTAAACACTAGAATGTTCGTGCTGTTTAATGATAGCTAACTTAACTTCATGTCCTGTGTTGCAAGTTACCCCACAGATGGGGAAACTTGCAACAAGCATGTATTTCGCATCTCCTGATTAGGTGACAACATATTTTGATAAATCAATTGCTGCATAGTATTCTACTCTGGGTAATTAGCGTACACGATTCTTTACAGGATGGTTCAAATGTTTAGATTTTCAATGATATTGCTTCAAAGTCGAAAAGTGTTGCAAGTTACCCCATTTGACGGTATCATATTTTTTAGAGTGGGAAGGTAATTGCACAATGAATTGTTTATTTCACCGAACCGGCTCATTTCACCGGATCACTTTTACACCAGTAAAAAATATTTCTTTATCTCATTTAAGAATCCTTGGATTTATTATAACGGCAACGACAAGCCTCGTTAGAATAATGTATAACTCGTGCTGTAAAAATCGAGTTTTGCAACGAGTTGCATACAACATTTTTTGCAATGATAAGAAAATTCATTTGGGCCTAAAAAATGACATGTTTTTGAGGGGTCGACCCCAAACTTTTGATCGGGAGTGTATTTCGTTAAAATCACCCAACAGCATTTTTTGCAAAGGCAGCCATTTTTTATAAAACACATTTGAAAAAACCTGATTTAATCCACCTATGGTGAACAGAACCCTTCTTAAACTTATTAAAAATATTGTTGAATTATTCGTATTTAACAAATTTATTTTGTGTGATTGACCAAAAGTTCTAGAAAATATTGTGGATTTGGCATCTAGTGGTTTGGTTTCCAAAATAGCATCAGACCATGGACTAAACTACCAGAAATGCCAGACACCTCCTAGAATCTTGCATGGAATATTTAAAAAAAAATAGCTTACATATTCTGGAATATTGTATCTTTTGTTAACTGCCAAAAGATCTTGAATCGATTAACAAATGGATACGAAAATCAGCGAGATACACTTTGTCTAATATATATTAATCAGTCGAATAAATTAGCTCCGAAATACTTGGTATTCATGGTTATGGTGTAGAAAGGACAAGGACAAAAATGATATATCTACTATGTAAATCAGTTTTGGCATTAGCTAGTTATTTTGGCTGTCCGGTTCTTGCACTTACCCACAATATATAAATTCAAAGCTTTCATTTAACATATTGTTAGTTTTCAAAGAATTCCTGTTTATTTGTAATTTGTTATTTATAATTTTATTGAAAATAATAACCTGCTAGTATACACTTTATATTATTATTATTTATTTATTAAAGAGGATTTAACAAAAAGTCATTCGCCTCCGATACAATTTTTATGAGATCAGCATTATTTATTGAGAAAAAATTTTCCTTAGACTGGTCAAAATCTCATGCAAGATAACTAGCGAATATAATAATAACAAAGGAATTTATTAAAATACTCTTCGAAAGATATCTCAGTAACCAAATGTCCAATCGAAATAAAATTTCAGAACTTTTCACAAGGATATTGTAGCTTTCATTTGGTCCTAAGAGAACCCAAATAGGTTGACTGATTGCTAAGATATTTATTATGGTACCCTTGGTCAAAAATCTCTCAAAAAGTAAACCTGTATTACTCCCAAGTACTCTTTGAAAGATATCTCGGTAACCAAATGTCCAATCCTAATGAAATTGTATAGGGTTCTACTAGAATGTTGTAGCTTTCATTTGGTGCCAGGAGAACCGAAATCGGTTGGCAGACGGCTGAGATATTTATTATAATGCACTTGGTCAAAAATCTCAAAAGGTTTAGTTATATAAATCCTAAGTACTCTTCGAAAGATATCTCTGTAACCAAATGTCCAATCGAAATAAAATTTCTGGGCGATCTACTAGGATGCTGTAGCTTCCATTTGGTGCCAAGAGAACCCAAATCGATTGATAAACGGTCGAAATATTTATTATGATACACTTGGCCAAAAATCATAAAAAGTTTAGATGTATGACTCATAAGTACTCTTCGAGAAATATCTCGGTAACCAAACATCCAATCGAAAAAAAAATCAATAGCGTTCTACTAGGATGTAGTAGCTTTCATTTACTTCCAAGAGAACTCAAATCGGTTGACAGACGGCTGAGAAGCGTGCGTGACTTTTTTTGTAACGTGACTTTTTTTGTTATACAATTTATCAAGAAAGAAACTGCCTTTCTACATTTTATTTATAATCATGCCTTTGGAATGCATAATTGAAATATTTTTGTTTTCCTCTCACTAACCACATAAACACAAAGGTGACACCGTATATGGAATTTTTAATATTTCATTGGAAAATTCTTCACTGGTTACTCCAAGAGCTTCAGCGTAATGTTAGATACTAACACACATTTCTCCGAAAATAACTCGGAAAATTTGTTCAAACAATTTTCTTATGATTTCTCCATGGATATTATGGTATTATATAAAAATGAACGTATCGATTGAATTAGTTTAAAATATACAGATAACCCACTGTTTTTTTTTCAAATATTTAGAACCTAACACTATCTTCATGCGAAAAATAGACAGGAGCTCATCGACTTAACACATGGACTGTTAAAAAGGTTAATCAATGTAATTGTATTGTTTCAAGTTTTTGATTAATGTTATTGTAAAAGTTTGTTTTCCTCTTCCCGCAGTTGCTTCCTTGACCTGATCAAAAGTAACAGGCTACCGTTTTCAATAAAAATACTACTACTACTACTACTGTCCAGAATCCTCGTTGTCTTTTAGGAGGCGGGTTAGACAAAGACCATCATCCATAGACAGGCCCGGATTTAAAGTGGGCAAAGAGGGCAAATGCCTCGGGTCTCTCGTTTAGGAAGGCCCCAAAAAAATTAAGAAGCACTATTTGTTTTCAAAGAAACCATATAAAATACACTTCAATATATAGTCTATAGACTTTAACACCTATTTAAACATGTGCTATAGTAGTTAGACTATTGGGTTTTTCAAGGGTATTGCTCCAGATCATTTCATAATCAGTATCTTCACTTGAAAAAAAATAAATATCAAGAATTATATCATTTTTGGTGTACTGGAACAAATTTCAAAATTTATTTTAAATTTATATAAATTTTACTTTGCTACTAATAGCATGAAACTGTTTTATTGATTCGATTATCAAAACAAAGATATTAGGGGTACTCACTAAACAGATTAAATTGCTGCGTAAGCCATGATTTTCTGCTTATTTGAAATGTTTCATGATTTTGCAAATGAAATAATCAAAGATTGTCTTGTTGATCGCGACGTTTAATAAGTTTAATCAGTTGACGCTGTTAAGTGAATCCCCCTATTATGCTTTTTATATTAACCCTCTAATACCCAATACCGCCTTTAGACGGGGTATAGTTTGAGCATTTTTGTAATTTTTGTTTCGTGGAAAATCTTTTTTTTTTTTATTTTTGGCATCAGCCAATCTAGGACTGTTCTGTATATCTCAAAATGGTTTTTGGTGTATTTTAAAATGTATTTACATTTTTTAAAAATCATTGAAAAATTGATGTTTTAGTCATCTTTTAGAAGTCATTGTTTATTTTGTATTGAATCGCTACAATTAACATATTTTAAATTTTTCCCAAATCATTCTATCCTTGTTTAATAGTTTAAGGGAATCTAATACACTCTAAAATTATTTTCCTGAAAATTAAACGGAAAATAAAATTTTCTGTGAAAAAATTTTAAAACAATAATATGTCAACAATAATTATAAAATCTCAAAATGTTTTCATCTAAAAAAATCCGTTCCTCAAATTGGCTTCCAGGAAAAATATAAAAGTGTGAGGATGTTCAAAAATAAAAATTAGAAAAATCAAAAACTGAAATTCACGAAATCGAGAATTGAAAAGAATCATCTTTCAAAACATGTTTAAATCGATTTTAGATGACGAAAAATGATATTTAGATCAAATTCAAAAATTTGGGTATTAGAGGGTTAATACAAAAAGTAATGCCTCAATTTCCAACATTTTTTTCTGAAAGAATCAAGTTGTATTTCCCAGAATGACTTTTTGCAGTGTTGTAACAAATTCATCTTTAGGGAAACAATCAGCAATTTGGTATTGTGATTCTCATTTCAATCCTTATACGCGAATTTTTCTAAGAACTCTTTGAAAGTTTTAATTGAATTTAGCATCACTAAGCATAGTGCGTTAGAGGTTTTTTTAAGTAACCTTAATACTAAAACTGCATATTTTGTAGTTTCACAATTCGAACATGTATGAAAAATTATTAAACATGCGTCTGTTAATTATACGATTACATTCTGGAAACAACCGGGAACCGGGGACCGGAACACAACTTAAGTGCTGCCATTTTCGACCTATCGAAAACAAAGCTAATAGGTGCTATTTGTTTTGCTTTTTATTTTTGTATTTTCTGTTGAGAGTGGCCTGAATGGTCTCATGACAACAAAAAGAGCGGAAACAATTATTGCTTAAGTCGTTTGTTTTGGAATAGGATGAACATAGGTTCATAGGCTGTACAAGGGTACTCATATCCTACTTAACACCCATCAGAATCAGTTCCTTGTTGATAGATGTTATCATGGAAAAAAGAGAATAATGGTCTCTGAAGATATTATTGATTGATTTGTCTTTATTTAAGAGACTTTGAAGATATTAGGACATTTGGGCAGTTTTGGAAATCATGTTACCAAAAACTTTTTGGAATATCGGTTTTACTATTTATATTTTATGCTTATCATTTTTTTTTTATGATTACAGTCACTTCCTACTATCTGAATCTTAAAATAATCGTAGATTTTTTCAATCTCGAATTCAATTTCTCCATAATCAATGTTCAAACCAATTTTAAAAAAATGTTGGACTGGATTCAAATATTCGGCCTGAATACTCCAAACGACAGTACTTACAAACAAAAAATTGAAAACAAATGAAAAAATATTTAATTAATCAAACAAAACAATTTTGTGATATAACTTCATCTGCACTTGCCAATTTTTGTTTTTTTTTTAACATTAAAATTTAAACAAAAATACAGAGGAAAAAAAGGAAATGTTTGATTAATTTCTCGAAATTTGTCTTTTAGGGCCCTCTTTGACCAGGGCTCCCCGTAACCTGAATTTGGCACTATTCATATGAATTTTAAAAAAAAATGGTATGAAGCAGAATACCCAAAGAAAAGACCACGTGGTTTATAAACATCTTCTCGAATGTTCAACATCTCAAAATCATTGTAATTAAATAGGAAATTACGAAAAGTGGTTTAGGAAGAAAACAGAGTATGTTTTTTTTTCTCAGAGATGGCACCATCGAATGTCCTCCATTTTATAGGTTCGGCCCATCAGACAGAGTGGTGCTTTGAAGTACAGTTAAATTACGTTCGTTGCTCTAAGCTTTCACTAGCTGGACTGAGTTTCAGCTATCAAATAATCTCTAAAAATAGAGTTTCATGACTACCAACCTCGACAAATTGTGCTTCACGTTCAAAAGGAACGTTTGACTTCGTTTGTACTGGGCTATAGCCGGGTGCCCAGTAAAAAAGAAGCGTAGCCTAATCAGGGATTGTCGGCATGTACAGTGCGATGCAAAAAAGCTAGTGCTTCACACAAACTCGAGTGCTGGTATCACGTGTTTGCCGAGAGACAGAGACGGAGGAGTGAGAGCTTTCGTAACTGTGAGAGACAATTCGCAGCACTAGCTCCACGGAGAGAGTGCTTGGCATAGTTTTTCCGGCTTTGCATTATAAATTTTCTCAACGGTGGGAAATTTTGTGGAAAACTTTTTCCACTTCATATTTTTTTGGATTCCTGAGAAAATTTGCTTTCATTTTCACTGAAAAAGTTTGTTTCTATACGATGCTTCGCTCTTGGGTTATGTTTTTTTTAAGGCTTATATAGCACATTCCGACATTTTTCAACAAAATTGGCCATAACTCAAAAACGAAAAAAAGTGCATTCCATACTTATAAAATAACCTTCTCAAAAATATTTTTTTGAAAATTTTCCACTAGTTCGGGCATAGCTTTTTTTGCTTTTCTTTACGAATTTTATCAACTGTGGAAAATTTTGTGGAAAACTTTTTCCGGTTCATATATTTTTTTTTTTTGGATTTCTGATAAAATTTTCTTTCATTTTCTAAAAAAAACTTTGTTTCTACGATACTTCGTTCATGAGTTATGATTTTTCAAAGTAAGTCGTGTCCGGAAAAAAAAATGTCCACCTGAGTTTTTCGGGAAAATAGGCTACCCTGATTTTTTTTCAATTCATTTGTTCATATATCCATGAGAGCCCTGCTTGTGGGAAAAGTTTCATGAAAATCTGAGACCCTTCGGCCCAAACCCGTACGGTAATAAAAAAAATCCCCTGCACGTACTCTCCTCCCTCTAGTTCACTAGCGTGCACAGGGGGGGCAAGGGGGGGCACTTGCCCCCCCTTCTATAAAAAAATTCTATGCACCATTTTTGCAATTCTTGTATTTTGGATCTTACCGCGCAATGTTGAGAATCACTGAGCTATGGTGCACCATGACACATACAATTTCTTAGTATCTCATGCACAACCATGATGTTCTCAGAATCATGTAGGCTAAAGTCAAACACCATCTTCTAACTAATCAGTGATGGCAGCACCACATTTGAAAAACATGCACCATTTTGGCATTTCGTATCCCAAAACTGTATTCCATGTACGTGAACCATGGTGACTTCGGCACCACATTGAATTCTAAGCACCATTTTTGCAATTCGTGCACCTAGCCATACAAAATAACGAGTATTACTGAATAACAGTGACGACTAATACAGCACACTAACATCATGTACCTTCTTCAAAGCTTTCAATGCACCATCATGATGTCCACAGAATGATCTAGGTATCTACGCATTATGATGATCGCATGAAATGTCTTTTTATCAATTAAGTATCTAATACCTCATACTGATATGCACCATCATAAAATTTCATGCAGCATCACAGCTCTTTAAGCACCATTTCAGCGTTAATCATATCATCTAGGCATCTAAAGCACCGTAATGCCGTGAGCATCACATAAAATACATTTTTTTTGTATGCTATGCACCATTTTTGCAATTCGTTGCACCTAGTCATGTTGATAAGCTTTGAAAAACGGTGACAACTAATGCATCATCTAGTATCATGCACCTTCTTCAAAGCTTTCCAACCACCATTTTGGCATTCACTATATCATCTAGACATCTTATGCACCATTATGATGTGATTCACAAGTGAATTTAATGCACAGCTTTGGCATTTCGCATACAAAATAGCATTCCTTGTACCTGGACTATGTTGATTTCTGTGCCGCATTGAGTTTCCTGCACCATTTTTGCAATTCGTTCACCTACATATGGAATTTGTCGAGTATAACTGAATCATGGTAAAACAAATGCACCATACAGACATCATGTAGCTCCTTTGCATTCCATGCACCACCATGATGATCACATAAATATCTAAGCACCATCTCATGCGTCAGCTAAGCATTTAACTCACATTTGAATTTCCATATGAAGCTCCATTTTTGCCATATGGTACACCCAATTGTATTCCATGTACCAGGTCCATGTTGACTTCCGGACCACATTAAATTCTATGCATCATTTTTAGCAATTCTTGCATTTTGGATCTAACCACCCAATGTTGAGAATCACTGAATCATGGTGGCAACAAATGCACCCCTGATACATACATTTTTTTTAGTACCTCATGCACAACCATGATGTTCTCAGAATCATTTTTAGGCTAATCTCACGCACCATCTTTTAACTAATCAGTGATGTCAGCACCATATTCGAATAACATGCACCATTTTGGCATTACGTATTCCAAAACTGTAATCCATGTATGTGAACCATGGTGACTTCGGCACCACACTGAATTCCAGGCACCATTTTTGCAATTCGTGCACCTAGCCATACACAATGTCGAGTGTCA